>NW_027599370.1:2500-20000 GCF_964194155.1 Cetorhinus maximus
ATTGGGATTGTGTACGGTGGGAGTGAACGGGAAGGGGTTTGGGTCCATTGGGATTGTGTACGGTGGGAGTGAACGGGAAGGGGTTTGGGTCCATTGGGATTGTGTACGGTGGGAGTGAACGGGAAGGGGTTTGGGTCCATTGGGATTGTGTACAGTGGGAGTGAACGGGAAGGGGTTTGGGTCCATTGGGTTTGTGTACGGTGGGAGTGAACAGGAAGGGGTTTGGGTCCATTGGGATTGTGTACGGTGGGAGTGAACGGGAAGGGGTTTGGGTCCATTGGGATTGTGTACGGTGGGAGTGAACGGGAAGGGGTTTGGGTCCATTGGGATTGTGTACAGTGGGAGTGAACGGGAAGGGGTTTGGGTCCATTGGGTTTGTGTATGGTGGGAGTGAACAGGAAGGGGTTTGGGTCCATTGGAATTGTGTACGGTGGGAGTGAACGGGAAGGGGTTTGGGTCCATTGGGATTGTGTACGGTGGGAGTGAACGGGAAGGGGTTTGGGTCCATTGGGATTGTGTACGGTGGGAGTGAACAGGAAGGGGTTTTGGATATTAAACATTATGAGCTACTAACTGATAACGCCAGCAGAGGGCAGTGTGTCCATCTTAGTCGCAGATAATCGTTCATCATTTGGTTTTTAAATCTGTACCTCATCGTGTCCAGACAGAGAATTTCCACATAGCTCTCAATCAGTGGCAATCTCATTGAGATATACCATAGGCTACTCCGCCTCTATCTATTCAAACACTCCCAGGACAGGTACAGCACGGGGTTAGATACAGAGTAAAGCTCCCTCTACACCGTCCCCATCAAACACTCCCAGGACAGGTACAGCACGGGGTTAGATACAGAGTAAAGCTCCCTCTATACTGTCCCCATCAAACACTCCCAGGACAGGTACAGCACGAGATTAGATACAGAGTAAAGCTCCCTCTACACCGTCCCCATCAAACACTCCCAGGACAGGTACAGCACGGGGTTAGATACAGAGTAAAGCTCCCTCTGCACCGTCCCCATCAAACACTCCCAGGACAGGTACAGCACGGGGTTAGATACAGAGTAAAGCTCCCTCTACACCGTCCCCATCAAACACTCCCAGGACAGGTACAGCACGGGGTTAGATACAGAGTAAAGCTCCCACGACACCGTCCCAATCAAATGCAATATCCAATTAGTGGACAAGAAGCTGTCTCCGGCAGTACTGATGTCCTATCTGTGTTGCTGTTTCTCAGTGCTAACACTCCGTCAGTCCAGCGGCCTCTCAGGACTAGGACAACATGTGCCAGTCTGGAGATTTTGCTATGTACCCTGCAGCGGAAGTCACATCCAAAAACTGCTGGAACAGAAATCGGTGTGTCAACACTCAGTGAGGCCAATGATATTTCCTTTCCCAAGGCATTGGGAAGTTTCTTATATCTGTGATCCCCCCAGGGATATGACAATCAATCATGAGCACTAAATTCACAATCCCAATGGACCCAAACCCCTTCCTGTTCACTCCCACCGTACACAATCCCAATGGACCCAAACCCCTTCCCGTTCACTCCCACCGTACACAATCCCAATGGACCCAAACCCCTTCCCGTTCACTCCCACCGTACACAATCCCAATGGACCAAAACCGCTTCCCGTTCACTCCCACTGTACACAATCCCAATGGACCCAAACCTCTTCCCGTTCACTCCCACTGTACACAATCCCAATGGACCCAAACCCCTTCCCGTTCACTCCCGCCGTACACAATCCCAATGGAGCCAAACCCCTTCCCGTTCACTCCCACCATACACAATCCCAATGGATCCAAACACCTTCCTATTCCCTCGAACTGTACACAATCCCAATGGACCCAAACCCTTTCCCGTTCACTCCCACCGTACCCAATCCCAATGGACCCAGAATCCCTTGCCGTTCAATCCCACCGTACACAATCCCAATGAACCCAAATCCCTTCCCGTTCACTCCCACCGTACACAAGCCGAATGGACCCTAACCCCTTCCCGTTCACTCCCACTATACACAATCCCAATGGACCCAAACCCCTTCCCGCTCGCAATCCCAATGGTCCCAAACCCTTTCCCATTCACTCCCGCCGTACACTATCCCGATGGACCCAAACCCCTTCCCGTTCACTCCCACTGTCCACAATCCCAATGGACCCAAACCCCTTCCCGTTCACTCCCACCGTACACAATCCCAATGGACCCAAAACCCTTCCCGTTCACTCCCACCGTACACAATCCCAATGCACCCAAACCCCTTCCCGTTCACTCCCATCGTACACAATCCCAATGGACCCAAACCCCTTCCCGTTCACACCCACCGTACACAATCCCAATGGACCAAAACCGCTTCCCATTCACTCCCACCGTACACAATCCCAATGGAGCCAAACCCCTTCCCGTTCACTCCCACCGTACACAATCCCAATGGATCCAAACACCTTCCTGTTCCCTCGAACTGTACACAATCCCAATGGACCCAAACCCTTTCCCGTTCACTCCCACCGTACCCAATCCCAATGGACCCAGAATCCCTTGCCGTTCAATCCCACCGTACACAATCCCAATGAACCCAAATCCCTTCCCGTTCACTCCCACCGTACACAATCCGAATGGACCCTAACCCCTTCCCGTTCACTCCCACTATACACAATCCCAATGGACCCAAACCCCTTCCCGCTCGCAATCCCAATGGTCCCAAACCCTTTCCCGTTCACTCCCGCCGTACACTATCCCGATGGACCCAAACCCCTTCCCGTTCACTCCCACCGTACACAATCCCAATGGACCCAAAACCCTTCCCGTTCACTCCCACCGTACACAATCCCAATGCACCCAAACCCCTTCCCGTTCACACCCACCGTACACAATCCCAATGGACCCAAACCCCTTCCCGCTCACTCCCACCGTACACAATCCCAATGGACCCAAACCCCTTCCCGCTCACTCCCACCGTACACAACCCCAATGGACCCAAACCCCTTCCCGTTCACTCCCACCATCCACAATCCCAATGGATCAAACCCCTTCCCGTTCACTCCCACCGTACACAATCCCAATGGACCCAAACCCCTTCCCGTTCACTCCCACCGTACACAATCCCAATGGACCCAAACCCCTTCATTTTCTCCTTGGAAGAGCTGTGCTTGAGTGTCTTTTGTTGTTGAGAAATCTGACGACAGGACTATCATGACCTAAGATGAACCAAAAGGCAGAATCTTAAAGCAATTACAGTCGCGGTTTTTACACTCCAGAGACAACCTGTTTCCATTTAGAAAGTCAATGCCACAAGAGATGGTGTCATTCATTTCAAACAATCGCTCCCTCCGATGAAACGATGAAGTATGTGCTTTTCCATCGCGTCGTACACAACCTCAGCACGCCGCAAAGCATATTACATCCATCGGGGTCCTTGGGATGTGTCGCAATGAAGGAAACGAGGCAGCCAATTTGTGCACAGCAAGATCCCAGATGCAGCAACGTGATGAGTGACCTGATAATATGTTTTTAACAACATTTAATTCAGGGATATTTATTATCCTCAGGAGACTGGGGAGAACTCCTCCCCTGACCTTCATCGCACTAGGGGCCATGGGATTTTTATTTTCTCAACCAAGAGATGGAACATCTGACAGTGTGGCACACTGCCAGTACTGATCCTCCGACAGTGCGGCGCTCCCTCAGCACTGACCCTCCGACAGTGCAGCACTCCCTCGGCACTGACCATCCCACAGTGCAGCACTCCCTCAGCACTGACCCTCCGACAGTGCGACGCTCCCTCAGTACTGACCCTCTGACAGTGCAGCTCTCCCTTAGTGCTGACCCTCCGACAGTGCAGCACTCCCTCAGCACTGACCCTCCGACAGTGCGACGCTCCCTCAGTACTGACCCTCTGACAGTGCAGCTCTCCCTTAGTGCTGACCCTCCGACAGTGCGGCACTCCCTCAGCACTGACCCTCCCACAGTGCGGCACTCCCTCAGTACTGACCCTCCGACAGTGCGGCACTCCCCCTCCGTCAGTGCGGCACTCCCTCAATACTGACCCTCCGACGGTGAGGCGCTCCCTCAGCACTGACCCTCCGACAGCACGGCGCTCCCTCAGCACTGACCCTCTGACAGTGCGGCACTCCCTCAGCGCTGACCCTCCGATAGTGCGGCGCTCCCTCAGCACTGACCCTCCGACAGTGCGGCACTCCCTCAGTACTGACCCTCCGACAGTGCGGCGCTCCCCCAGCACTGACCCTCCGACACTGCGGCGCTCCCTCAGCACTGACCCTCCGACAGTGCGGCGCTCCCTCAATACTGACCCTCCGACAGTGCAGTGCTCCCTCAGCGCTGACCCTCCGACAGTGCGGCGTTCCCTCAGCGCTGACCCTCTGACAGTGCGGTGCTCCCTCAGCGCTGACCCTACGACAGTGCGGCACTCCCTCAGCACTGACCCTCTGACAGTGTGGCTTTTCCTCAGGACTGTTACTGACGTTATTAGCCTAGGTTTTGGGTGCAGCGACATGGGAATACCATCACTACGTAGTTCACTCCAAGTCACACACCCTCCTATATTGCCGTTCTTTCACTGTCGCTGGGTGAAATTCCTTAATGTCCTTTGCTAACAGCGCTGAGAGTGTACCTACACCAGACGGACATGCTGCAGTTTGTTAGGAAGCTCATTGATCTTTGGGTCCTCTGGTGCTAACTCAGCAGTCTGTGGAGATTGTAACATTCAAGGTACATGAGGTTGCAATGCTTGTCACATTGGTTCCTGGGTGGGTGCCTCTTGGAGTGTTTTGATAGGTCACCAAATCAGCTCAGGGGGTCAGTGAACAGCTCTTCACGAGGCAGTCAGTTTTGGGGAGTCTGCCAGCCAACAAGTGCTTCAGAGACAGGGTCAGGCAGAGGTCCCAGTTATTTTGGGTATTAGGAGAAGGAATCTCGGAAGGCGGGATTGAAACCGGGTGAGGTGGGCCGTCGTCAGAGTGTGAGCGACCTCTGGAGAGATTTCCGAGGAGAGATCTTCAAAGGTGGAGATCGGAAAGCCCGGTGAGAAAGACAAAGTTTCAGTGAGATTAGTTGACTCACAGTGGGGCTAACGTCCGGGTGGTTTGTTCAGAAATCCATGGAATCAGGTTTGGTAGCATCTGCCATTTTACTCTGTCATGTGGTCTGTCCGACCACAGTTCCCCTGTTAATTCACATGTACCTCATACTTACCCTGAATGTTCGAGCATAAGATACATATTGTAAATTCTTTTATCTTTCTGAAACTTGAATAGTAAAGTTTACTTTCTGTTTGTTCCAAATCTATGGAACCTTGTAACTTTATTCCAAAAGCAGATGCCTTGAATCTCAACTTTTATCTGTCTTAAACAAACTGCTCTTGGTCCCTAACCAGATCTCCCCCCACATCCCGGTGTCTGGTCAAGGATCGGAACATAAATTGGGGGCTCGTCTGGGATCTCAGATTCACAAACAAGTGTGAGTGTTGGTATTTCACAGAATCACAGCGCAGAAGAGGTCCTTCGGCCCATCGAGTCTGTACCCAACACATGAGAAACACCTGACCTACCTACCTAACCCCATTGACCAACACTTGGCCCATAGCCTTCAATGTTATGAGGTGCCAAGTGCTCATCCAGGTACTTTTTAAAGGATGTGAGGCTAACCCACCTCCACCACCCTCCCAGGCAGCACATTCCAGACCCTCACCACCCTCTGGGTCAAAACGTTTATCCTCACATCCCCCCTAAACCTCCTGCTCCTCACCTTGAACTTATGCCCCCTCGTGACTGACCCTTCAACTCAGGGGAACAGCTGCTCCCTATCCACCCTGTCCATGCCCCTCATCATCTTGAACACCTCGATCAGGTCGCCACCCTCAGTCTTCTCTGCTCCAACGAAAACAACCCAAGTCTATCCGACCTCTCTTCATCACTTAAATGTTTCATCCCAGGCAACATCCTGGTGAATCTCCTCTGCACCCCCTCCAGTGCAATCACATCCTTCCTATAATTTGCCGAGGCTAAGATTGGTAATACTTGCACTGTGAATTTTACTGGGCTGACTGAAGAGCAGAATGGCTTTTTCACTTGCTAAGACTCTTCTGGTGAGGGAATATTTATCCCTGAGCGATTTGCAACCATTAGCCAAGGCTCTGTGAATCACACTAGCAGAAATATTAGCTAAGGGTTCAAAGCGAGGGCAAGGAAAGCAGAAATGATTGAGGCAATTGCACAGCATCTGGGGCTGGAAGAGGGAAAAGTTAATCCAGGTAGCAATTCCGGTTGAGTTAGCTGGAGTTTCACTGAAAATGAAACAGCTTGCAATGGAAGAAGGAATGGAAATGTTGAAGCTTGAATTGGAAACTTACAGAGGGATCTGGACCAACTGCAAAAATTGGGCCAGAAAATGGCAGATGGGATTTAATGCGGAAAAGTGTGAGGTGTTGCATTTTGGGAAGGACAAACCAAGCTAGGACATACACAGTAAATGGTGGGGCACTGAGGAGTGCGGAGGAACAAAGGGATCTGGGAGTTCAGATACATAATTCCCTGAAAGTGGCGTCACAGGTAGACAAGGTTGTGAAGAAAGCTTTTGGCACATACTGGCCTTCATAAATCAAAGTATTGAGGATAGGAGTTGGGATGTTATGGTGAGGTTGTATAAGACATTGGTGAGGCCAACTGTGTGCAGTTCTGGTCGCCTAACTACAGGAAGGATATCAGTAAGATTGAGAGAGCGCAGAGAAGATTGACTAGGATGTTGCCGGGTCTTCAGGAGTTGAGTTACAGGGAAAGATTAAACAGGTTGGGACTTTATTCCTTGGAGCGTAGGAGGATGAGGGGAGATTTGATAGAAGTTTACAAAATTGTGAGGGGTATAGACAGAGTAAATGCGAGTAGGCTCTTTCCACTTAGATTAGGAGAGATAAAGACGAGAGGACATGGCTTTAGGGTGAAAGGGGAGAGGTTTAGGGGAACATTAGGGGGAACTTCTTCACCCAGAGAGCGGTGAGAGTGTGGAACGAGCTACCATCTGACGTGGTAAATGCGGGCTCACTCTTAAGTTTTAAGAATAAATTGGATAGATACATGGATGGGAGAGGTCTGGAGGGTTATGGACTGGGTGCAGGTCAATGGGATTAGCGGAATAATATGGCGGCACAGACTAGAAGGGCCGAATGGCCTGTTTTCTGTGCTGTAGTGTTCTATGGTTCTCTGGTTCTAAGAGCGAAGGATCGGTTACAAAGCAGAAGAGAGTCTCGTCATTCAGATGAGAAATCAAGTCCAATTTCGCGCTTTGGTATGGCAAAGAACCTCCGTCTATTGCCTAATTTCATTAAAGACGGGGTTGAGAGACATTGTATCTCATTTGAAAAGGCAGCTAACCCACTAAAGTGGCCAAGGAACACATGGACCCTCATTTTACAAAGCGTTTCGGTTGGGAATGCTATGGATGTGTATTCGGGCCTTTCAGAAGAACACTCTTCAGTTTATGAGATAGTTAAAGCTGTAGCGCTCAACGCCTTTGAGCTTGGCCCTGAATCATACCGGTTGAAATTTCGGAATTTAAAGAAAAGACCGAATGAAACGTTTGTAGAATTTGCTGGAGGGGATAAGCGATGCTGTGAGGCCCATGGTTTCGATCAGTAAAGGTAGAACAATATTTTGAGAATGTGAGGGAGCTAATGATAATGGAAGAATTTCAAAATAGCATCCCCATAGTTATTAGGTCACGCCTGGAAGATCATAAGGTTTCTAAGGTATGGGAAGCAGCAGTTCTGGCAGACGGGGAATGATATATCATATAGGCCGCTAGGGGGGCAGTAGATCTCCCTCTGTAAACCAACAGGGAAACTGGAGGAACAGAAAAGAGTAGGCAGAAGAGGACGCACTCAAGAGAAATGATAGGGTAGAGAATAAAAGGGGTGACAATAAACTGGTATGCTTTTGCTGCCATAACCCAGGGCATCGCAAAGCCCATTGTTGGAAGCTGAAAGGTAAAACAGTGGCAGTAGTAAGAACACTTAAAGAATCCTCAGAAACGGCTGCAGCAGAAGAAAGAAATGAACATTAAGGCTGTAGCAGTGGTACAGGTGAAACATGCTCCCTCAGAACACACGAGAGGGAGGGGATAGGGCTCAGGACAGTCAAAGAGGATTCTTCCCTGACGACTGCTAAAGTGAGTCAGGCTGCTGGATGTTCTGGGTGTTTTATCTCGATGAGATACCTCTAACCAAATGAGTCAACGAATTAATATTTGGAGAGATGCTGGGGCAGATCAGTCATTGATGGTGGTTGATGATGAAGTCTGTGTTCCTGGTGGTTTTAGATAGACCTAAACAGGAGACAGTCGTGGGCCTGATGAACCTATTCCCCTTGTGTGAGGTCCACTGACGAAGTGATTTAGTAAACCGGGTTGTTACAGCGGGAATTCTTCCCAGGTCACCTTTGGAAGGGGTAGATCTTCTAACGGGTAACGATTTGGCGGACGGAGACAAGTAACAAGACGTCGGCTGTGTTGCAACGGGCGCTCGATCGCGCCGATCTTACCAAGCTCCCCAAAGTGACTGCGGGCCCAACCACGAGAAGCTCAGTGCCGATAAGACACTGGAATGAGGACTTAAAATGTCCTCAACGATGAACTCAACAAAGGCTGATCTTCAGCTGGAGCTTGATGGACTTCAAGCATCGGGTGTCTCTATGAAGTCATAGAGGTCTACAGCACAGAGAAGGCCCTTCAGCCCATCGCGTCTGTGCCGGTCAAACAAGTACCTAACTATTCTAATCCCATTTTCCAGCACTAGGCTCATAGTCTTGTATACCATGGGCATCGCAAGTGCACATCCAAATACTCCTTAAATGTTATGAGGGTTTCTGCCTCTACCGCCCTTTCAGGCAGTGAGTTCCAGATTCCCACCACCCTCTGGGTGAAAAAATTCTTCCTCACATCCCCTCTAAACCTCCCACCCCCTTACCTTAAACCTATACCCCCTGGTTATTGATCCTTCCACCAAGGGGAAAAAGTTCCTTCCTGTCTACCCTATCCATACCCCTCAATTTTATGCACCTCAATCATGTCCCTCCTCAATCTCCTCTGCTCCAGGGGAAAATAACCCCAGTCTATCCAATCTCTCCTCATGACTAAAACTCTCCAGCCCAGGCAACATCCCAATAAATCTCCTCCGCACTCTCTCTAGTGCAATCCACATCCTTCCTATAATGCAGATTGCGGAATTGCACGCAATACTCTAGCTGTGGCTTAACCAGTGTTTCATACAGTTCCAGCATAACCTCCCTGCTCTTATATCCTATGCCTCGGCTAATAAAGGCAAGTATCCCTTAGTATAGCCTGGAACAGGAAGAGGAATTGCTGGTTGAATGCTGAGTTAAAAACCAAGACAGATGAACTGTTGGAACTTGGTCACGCAGAGAGCCATGAACTTAGAGATCGACACATTCTTTGCTGCGTCAAAGGCCGAGAATAAGAGGAGGAAGAAACGCCAGGGTTGGGTTATGACGAAGCTCTGATGGTTAAATCCTGCTAATCCCACTTGTTACGTGTGTTTTTAGTTCACCTTATGTTTCAGTTAACCCTTTGTGAATTGCGCAACGTGATGTGTAGGGGTTGTGAAGCGAAATGTAAAGTTTGTTGGTAGTGTGCGTCATCAGCTATTGGTTAGGTGTCAGCTGTGGCTCAGTTCATAGCACCCTCGCCTTTGAGTCAGAAGGTTGTGGGTTCATGTCCTCACTCCCGGAAAACCAAGAACTGTGAATGTACTCAAAAGAGTTACATGCAATCTGTTGATAACTCGAAAGAGTTACTCTGAGTACTTAAAGCATAATCAGCTATTTGTTAAATAAAATGGTGATGCTAAGTACTTCTTGTAGGGAAACTGTGAAGAAACCTTCACTGTAATGAAGCTTCCTTCCTTCCAAGGGTTAACTGTACCATGGAGTCCATTAATCTCTGAGTCCTGGGGGGTGAATAAAATAGCAGTCTGTGGAGACAGTAACATTTAATGCACCGGATGTTCTAATGATTGTTACATTGGCTGCTGCCTAATAACAAGGGTGGGACCCTCTGGGAGTGTCTTGATAGGTCACCAGATCAGCGAAAGGGTCAGTGAACTGTTCGACTCGAGGCAATCAGTTTCGGAGGGTGAGGGGCGGGTGGGGGTTGGGTGGGGAACTGCTAGCCAACAAGTGTCTCAGAGACAGGGACAGGCAGAGGCCCCAGTTAGGATCAGTTAAAAAGGTAGAGAAAGGGCTGTGGTGATCAGGGTTTAAGTGCAGAGGGCCGTTGGGGGTAACAGTACTGCTTCGGAGCGGTGGTGTTCTGCTTGACGTGGCCACAGATTTGAAAGTGAGCTTGTGACCGAGTGGTTTGAGTGCAGTCGGGAATCCAGGGAGAAGGAATATCGGAAGGTGATAATGGAAAAACTGTGAGGTGGCAGTTGCGCAAGCGATCCTTGTTCAAGTTAAGGTGCTGAGGGAGCGCTGCACTGTCCGAGGGTCAGCGCTGAGGGAGCGCCGCACTGTCGGAGGGTCAGCGCTGAGGGAGCGCCGCACTGTCGGAGGGTCAGCGCTGAGGGAGCGCCGCACTGTCGGAGGGTCAGTGCTGAGGGAGCGCCGCACTGTCTGAGGGTCAGTGCTGAGGGAGCGCTGCACTGTGGGAGGGTCAGGGCTGAGGGAGCGCCGCACTGTCGGAGGGTCAGTGCTGAGGGAGTGCCGCACTGTCGGAGGGTCAGTGCTGAGGGAGCGCCGCACTGTCAGAGGGTCAGCGCCGAGGGAGCGCCGCACTGTCGGAGGGTCAGTGCTGAGGGAGGGCCGCACTGTCGGAGGGTCAGTGCTGAGGGAGAGCCGCACTGTGGGAGGGTCAGGGCTGAGGGAGTGCCGCAATGTCGGAGGGTCAGTGCTGAGGGAGCGCCGCACTGTCTGAGGGTCAGTGCTGAGGGAGCGCCGCACTGTGGGAGGGTCAGTGCTGAGGGAGCGCCGCACTGTCGGAGGGTCAGTGCTGAGGGAGCGCCGCACTGTCGGAGGGTCAGTGCTGAGGGAGCGCCGCACTATGGGAGGGTCAGTGCTGAGGGAGCGCCGCACTGTCGGAGGGTCAGCGCTGAGAGATCATCCCCCACATTCTGCCCAACATAATCTTCAAAACACGACTGCCCCCCTCTTAACTGTCATCAAGTCCCATTCCCCTATCACCCCATGTGCTCACTGACCTTCCCTATCATCCAGTCAGGCAACGCCTCAATGTAAAAACTCTTATCTTTGTTTTGAGATCCCTCAATGTCCTCCACACCCCTCCCTATCTCTGTAACCTCCTCCAGCCCCTACAACCCTCCCTATCTCTGTAACCTCCTCCAGCCCCTACAACCCGCCCTATCTCGGTAACCTCCTCCAGTTCCTACAACCCTCCCTATCTCTGTAACAACTCCAGCCGCTACAACCCTCCCTATCTCTGTAACCTCCTCCAGCCCCTACAACCCTCCCTATCTCTGTAACCTCCTCCAGCCCCTACAACCCTCCCTATCTCTGTAACCTCCTCCAGCCCCTACAACCCTCCCTATCTCTGTAACCTCGCCCAGCCACTACAACCCTCCCTATCTCTGTAACCTCCTCCAGACCTACACCGCTCCCTATCTCTGTAACCTCCTCCAGCCCCCTACAACCCTCCCTATCTCTGTAACCTCCTCCAGTCCCCTACAACCCTCCCTATCTCTGTAACCTTCTCCAGACCTACAACCCTCCCTATCTCTGTAACCTCCTCCAGTCCCCTACAACCCTCCCTATCTCTGTAACCTTCTCCAGACCTACAACACTCCCTATCTATGTAACCTCCTCCAGCCCCTACACCCCTCCCTATCTCTGTAACCTCCTCCAGCCCCTACAACCCACCCTATCTCTGTAACCTCTTCCAGCCCCTACAACCCTCTGTATCTCTGTAACCTCCTCCAGCCACTATAACCCTCCCTATCTCTGTAATCTCCTCCAGCCCCTACAACCCTCCCTATCTCTGTAACCTCCTCCAGTCCCCTACAACCCTCCCTATCTCTGTAACCTCCTCCAGCCCCTACACCCCTCCCTATCTCTGTAACCTCCTCCAGCCCCTACAACCCTCCCTATCTCTGTAACCTCCTCCAGCCACTATAACCCTCCCTATCTCTGTAATCTCCTCCAGCCCCTACAACCCTCCCTATCTCTGTAACCTCCTCCAGTCCCCTACAACCCTCCCTATCTCTGTAACCTCCTCCAGCCCCTACACCCCTCCCTATCTCTGTAACCTCCTCCAGCCCCCTACAACCCTCCCTATCTCTGTAACCTCCTCCAGCCCCTACAACCCTCCCATTCTCTGTCACCTCCTCCAGCCCCTACAACCCTCCCTATCTCTGTAACCTCCACCAGCCACTAGAACCCTCCAAGATCTCTGTAACCTCCTCCAGCCCCTACAACCCTCTGTATCTCTGTAACCTCCTCCAGCCCCTACAACCCTCCCTATCTCTGTAACCTCCTCCAGCCACTACAACCCTCCCTATCTCTGTAACCTCCTCCAGCCCCTACAACCCTTCCTATCTCTGTAACCTCCTCCAGCCCCTACAACCCTCCCTATCTCTGTAACCTCCTCCAGCCACTATAACCCTCCCTATCTCTGTAATCTCCTCCAGCCCCTACAACCCTCCCTATCTCTGTAACCTCCTCCAGTCCCCTACAACCCTCCCTATCTCTGTAACCTCCTCCAGCCCCTACACCCCTCCCTATCTCTGTAACCTCCTCCAGTCCCCTACAACCCTCCCTATCTCTGTAACCTCCTCCAGCCCCTACACCCCTCCCTATCTCTGTAACCTCCTCCAGCCCCTACACCCCTCCCTATCTCTGTAACCTCCTCCAACCCCTACACCCCTCCCTATCTCTGTAACCTCCACCAGCCACTACAACCCTCCGAGATCTCTGCGCTCCTCCAATTCCAGCCTCTCGCCCATCCCCCTCCCCGATTCCCATTGCTCCCCCATCGGCGGCCGTGCCTTCAGCTGCCTGGGGCCCCGAGCTCTGGAAGTCCCCCCTAAACCTCTCCGCCTCTCTTTCCCCCTGTCTCTTCTCTCTGTCTCTCTATTTCTGTCTCTCTCTCTCTCTCTCTGTCTCTCTCTCTCTCTCTCTGTCTCTCTCTCTCTCTCTGTCTCTCTCTCTCTCTGTCTCTGTCTCTGTCTCTGTCTCAATCTCACACTCCCTCTCTCAGTCTCTCTCTCTGTCTGTCTCTCTCTCTCCATCTACCTCTGCCTCTGACTCTGTCTCTCTCTTTGTCTCTCTGTCTCCATCTGTCTCTCTCTGTCTCTCTCTCTCTCTGACTCTCTCTCCCTCTCTCTCTCTCTCTGCCTCTCTGTCTCTGTCTCTCTCTCTCTGTCTATCTCTCTCTGTCTCTCTCTCTCTCTCTGTCTCTCTCTCTCTCTCTCTGTCTCTCTCACTGTCTCTCTCTCTCCCTCTCTCACTGTCTCTCTCTCTCTCTCTGTCTCTCTCTGTCTCTCTCTCTGTCTCTCTCCCTCTCTCTCTCTCTGTCTCTCTCTCTCTCTCTGTCTCTCTCTGTCTCTCTCTCTCTCTGTCTCTCTGTCTCTCTCTCTCTCTCTCTCTCCCTCTCTCTGTCTCTCTGTCTCTCTCTCTGTCTCTCTCTCTGTCTCTCTCTCTCTCTCTCTCTCTCTCTGTCTCTCTCTCTCTGTCTCTCTCTCTCTCTCTGTCAGTCTCTCTCTCTCTGTCTCTCTCTCTCTCTCTGTCAGTCTCTCTCTCTCTGTCAGTCTCTCTCTCTCTGTCCCCCTCTCTCTCTCTCTGTCTCTCTCTCTCTCTGTCTCTCTCTCTCTCTGTCTCTCTCTCCCTCTCTCTCTCTCTCTCTGTCTCTTTCTCTCTCTCTCTCTCTCTCTGTCTCTCTCTCTCTGTCTCTCTCTGTCTGTCTCTCTCTCCCTCTCTCTCTCTCTCTCTTTCTCTTTCTCTCTCTCTTTCTCTTTCTCTCTCTCTCTCTCTCTCTCTGTCTCTCTCACTCGGAACGCCCATCCAGGAATTGCGGCCAAGGGTATCCAGCCAAGAATCGCTTCCTGGGGAGAAGCTGGAAAAACCCCTCCGGCTGATTTCTGGGATTTGGGAATTCCGGCAGGACGAGTGCCTGCCTTTCCCAGCCTGAGCTTACCGGTGGGGAATGTTGGTGCTGTCATCTCAGGAGGCCCGGGGGGGGGTGGGGGGGACCGAGAGTGTCCTTTCCCCCATAACCGCTCGACATTCCCCCCTCACAGAATCGCCAAGCCTGGCTGGAGGCCATTCGGCCCCTCATCTCCGCTCTCCTTGACAAGTGGCCCCGTTTCCTATCCCCGCTTTCCCCCCCTCCTTTGGCCCCCGGACCCTGTTGGTGACGACGCTCGGGGTGACTCGTCCAGTGCTTCCCCCACCCCCCACCCCCATCTCGAGGGGGGTCTCTGCCCCCTACCAACCTTCGGGTGGCGGGGGAGGGAGGGGGTCCGGTGAGTTCTAGCTCCCTCTCCACCCCACCGCCACCCCCCCCACCAAAACACACACCCTCTGGGTTGAAACTCTTCCCCCTCGCAACCCGCGACCAGTTACCCTCACTCTACACCCCACCCCGGGAGAGCCGTGGGAAGCGTACGATGCAAAGAGAGGCCACTCGGCCCATCCTATCTGTGCCGGCCGATACACGAGCATTCCCCACTGCCGCCCCCCCCACTAGCCTGATCCCGCATTCCAGCGCTCGGTCCGTAGCCCTGGACGTTCCAGTACTGGAGGTGCACATCCAGGCACCTTACCAACCAGTCGAGGGGTGTCTGCCTCTACTCCCCTTTCAATCCGTGAGTTCCAAGACCCCCCCCAACCGACCCCCAGCAACGCTCTGGTTGGAAAATAAAATTCCTCACCCCCCCCCTCCCCACCACCCCACCCCCTAACCTTTCTACCGATCACTTTAAGTCCACGCCCCCTGAGTCACCGGCCTCTCTGTTAAAGTACATCGGCCCCTCCCACCCGAGCACCCTATCCCAGCCCCTCGCCGTTGGGCACACCTCGGTCCAGTCTCCCCTCGGCCCTCCTCTGCTCCGAGGGTGACAGCCCCCGGCCTATCCGATCTCTTCCTCGCGGCTGCAGTTTTCCCGGACCTGGGTGGCAACATCCTGGTAAAAAATTCTCCTCTGTGCCCTCTCTCCAGTCTGGCTCATTCTCAGTACTCTAGCTGTGGCATAACTGGTGTTTTATACAGTTGCAGTGTAACCTCCCTGCACCTCATCTGCCCCGTGCTGGTGTTTCTGCTGCACACCAGCCTCCTCCCACAGCACCACCCCCCCCGCCAACTTCATCTCCCCCCCACCATCACCATATCCTTCTATTCCTTTCCCCCTCCTGTGTTTATCCAGCTTCCCCCCCCTTCAATACATCGACGCTATTCACCTTGACCACTCCCCGTGGGAGCGAGTCCCACATTCTCCCCACTCCCTGTGGGAGCGAGTCCCACATTCTCCCCACTCCCTGTGGGAGCGAGTCCCACATTCTCCCCACTCCCTGTGGGAGCGAGTCCCACATTCTCCCCACTCCCTGTGGGAGCGAGTCCCACATTCTCCCCCACTCCCCGTGGGAGCGAGTCCCACATTCTCCCCCACTCCCCGTGGGAGCGAGTCCCACATTCTCCCCCACTCCCCGTGGGAGCGAGTCCTACATTCTCCCCACTCCCCGTGGGAGCGAGTCCTACATTCTCCCCACTCCCCGTGGGAGCGAGTCCCACATTCTCCCCACTCCCCGTGGGAGCGAGTCCCACATTCTCCCCGCTCTCTGGGTGAAGAGGTTTCTCCTGAACTCCTATTGGATTTATTCGTGACTGTCTGATATCGATGGCCCCCGAGTTCTGGTCTCTTCACCCCCCACCTATCCCACACAAGTGGAAACATCTTCTCTCCGTCTACCCGATCGTAACCCCTTTCTAACTTTAGAGACCTCGATCGGGTCACTCCCCCCCTCAGCCTTCTCTTTTCTAGAGAAATGACCCCAGCCTGTTTGGTCTTTCCTGATGTTTATAATCTATAACTTATACTTTCAAATCCGGAATATCAGCTCTAACAGAGGCCCTGCCCCAGGGAAATAAAACCCTAATAGAGAAACATACAGATTAGTAGCAGGAGGCCACTCGGCCCCTCGAGCCTGCTACCCCCATTCACTAAGATCACAGCTGATCTGATTGTGGCCTTAACTCCACTTTCCTGCCTGTCCCCCCCCTCCATAACCCTCGACCCCCTCGTCGATCAGAAACCCGGAGGGTCAGCACTGAGGGAGCGCCGCACTGTCGGAGGGTCAGCGCTGAGGGAGCGCCGCACTGTCGGAGGGTCAGTGCTGAGGGAGCGCCGCACTGTCGGAGGGTCAGTGCTGAGGGAGCGCCGCACTGTCGGAGGGTCAGCGCTGAGGGAGCGCCACACTGTCGGAGGGTCAGTGCCGAGGGAGCGCCACACTGTCGGAGGGTCAGTGCCGAGGGAGCGCCGCACTGTCGGAGGGTCAGCGCCGAGGGAGCGCCGCACTGTCGGAGGGTCAGTGCCAAGGGAGTGCCGCACTGTGGGAGGGTCAGTGCTGAGGGAGCGCCGCACTGTCGGAGGGTCAGCGCTGAGGGAGCGCCGCACTGTCGGAGGGTCAGTGCCAAGGGAGTGCCGCACTGTGGGAGGGTCAGTGCTGAGGGAGCGCCGCACTGTCGGAGGGTCAGCGCTGAGGGAGTGCCGCACTGTGGGAGGGTCAATGCTGAGGGAGTGCCGCACTGTCGGAGGGTCAGCGCTGAGGGAGTGCCGCACTGTGGGAGGGTCAGTGCTGAGGGAGCGCCGCACTGTCGGAGGGTCAGTGCTGAGGGAGTGCCGCACTGTCGGAGGGTCAGCGCTGAGGGAGCGCCGCACTGTGGGAGGGTCAGTGCTGAGGGAGCGCCGCACTGTCGGAGGGTCAGCGCTGAGGGAGCGCCGCACTGTGGGAGGGTCAGCGCTGAGGGAGCGCCGCACTGTGGGAGGGTCCACACCAGCCCCGGGGGTCTCACGATGTCGCAATTAGCTGAAAATGGAAAAAATAACCAACTGTTCGTGTAAAATTTATCAACCTCAGTTTTGTCATTTGCAATCGACTGCCCCCACCCTCAGCAGCTTTTTCAGGGTGGGTGTGCGGGTGGCGGGTGAGGGGAGGGAGTTCCAGACTCCCCTTCGTGTGAGGATGTGGTTCCCCGCGTCACCCCTGAACGGCCTGACCTGAACTCTAAGGCTCTGCCCCCTCGATCTGGAAGTTTCTTCCTATCCACCCTATCCAATCCCCTGTTCATCTCGAACCCGCGCTCGACCGGATCACCCCTTAACCTCCGATACTCAGAGCCAGGACCGTCCCAACCTGTGTGACCTGTCCTCACAATCACCGGGGTGTCGATTGATTCACTGTGACTTACTGTGATGCAGCAGAGATACAATAAACTCGCACACACTCACACACACTCATATACACTCACACAC
>NW_027599370.1:22500-27542 GCF_964194155.1 Cetorhinus maximus
CACTCACTCACACTCACACTCACTCACACACGCTCACACATGCTCACACATGCTCACACACACACTCACGCACACTCACACACGCTCACACACGCTCACGCACTCACACTCTCACACACACTCACACACACTCACACTCACTCACACTCACTCACACTCACTCACACTCACTCACACTCACTCACACTCACTCACACTCACTCACACTCACACTCACACACGCTCACGCTCACACACACGCTCACACACCCTCGCACTCACTCACACATGCTCACACCCACTCACACTCGCTCACACACACACGCACTCACACACGCTCACACTCTCACACACACACTCACACTCACTCACACTCACACTCACTCACACTCACTCACACTCACACACACTCATACACACTCACACACACTCACACACACTCACGCTCACACTCACTCACATATCCTCACACTCACACACACTAACACACGCTCACACACACTCCCACATGCTCACACTCACACACACACACACGCTCACGCTCACACGCGCTCACACTCACACTCACTCAAACACATTCACCATCGCTCACACACACTCACGCTCACACTCACACATGCACACTCACACTCACACTCACATGCTCACACACGCTCACACTCACACAAACACATTCACACACGCTCACACACGCTCACACACGCTCACACACACACTTACACACACACTCACACACACTCATACATTCTCACACACACACACACACACTCACACACACACACTCACACACACACTCACACACACACTCACACACACACTTACACACACACTCACACATGCTCACACACAGATACACTCACACACACTCACACTCACACACGCTTACACACACACACAGATACACACACACACTGATACACTCACACACGCTCACACACACTTACACACACATACAGATACACTCACACACGCTCACACACAGATACACTCACACACGCTCACACACACTTACACACACACAGATACACACACACTCACACACACAGATACCCTCACAACACTCAGATACACAGATACACTCACACACGCTCACACTCGCTCATACATGCTCACACACACACAGATACACTCACACACGCTCACACACAGTTACACACACACAGAGATACACACACACACTCACACACACTGATACACTCACACACACTCACACACACTCACACACACTCACATTCTCACACACACACTCACACACACACTCACACACACTCAGACATGCTCACACTACTTACACACACACACAGATACACTCACGCACATTTGTGTGACCTGGTGAACTGTCATGGACCAGGGGGATTGGTTTATGACGTTAGACTGAGCCACCAGGGTCAATCCTGTGTCAACCAACTAGAAATACACCTAACAACCTTCCTCCATCTCTCACGCACACTCTTTCCATCCCTCGCACACTCTTCATTCTCTCTCCATCTCTGACTCTCTCCATCTGTCTCTCTCCCTTCTCTCTACAGAACCTGGGGAGGGGGCACAGTTTCAGAATAAGGGGTCTCCCATTGAAGACGGAGACGAGGAGGAATTTCTTCTCTCAGAGGGTGGTCAGTCTGTGGAATTCTCTCCCCCCCCAGAGAGCAGCGGAGGCCGGGTCAGTGAATATATTCGAGGCCGAGTTAGACGGGTTTCTGATCGACGAGGGAGTCGAGGGTTATGGGGAGGGGGGTGGAACAGGCAGGAAAGTGGAGTTGAGGCCACAATCAGGTCAGCCCTGGTCTTGTTGAATGGGGGTAGCAGGAGCGAGGGGCTGAATGGCCTCCTCTTGCTATTTGCATATGTATGTTCCATTCATCTCACAATCTCTCATTCTCATTCCATCCTCTCTATCTCTCCCTTGCTCTATCTCCCTCTTCGTTCATTCTCTCTCCCTTTCTCACTTTCTCCATCTCTGTTGCTGCATCTTTCTCACTCTCTCTAGCTCTCGTTCCCTCGGTCCCTCAACCTCCCCATTCCTCACCCTCTCTCCATCCCTCACTCACTCCCTCCATCGTTCTCTCCTCCCTCACTCTCTCCATGTCTCTCTCACTCTCTCCATCTCTCATTCTCTCCATCTCTTACTCTCTCTCCATCCCTCATTCTCTCCTCCCTCACTCTCTCCGCGTCTCTCTCACTCTCTCTCTCTCCCTCTCTCCATCTCTCTCACTCCCTCTATCTCTTGTTCTCTCGTCCCTTACCCTCTCCATCCCTTGCTCTTTCCTACCCCACTCTCTCGGTCTTTCGTTTTTCCCATGTATCTCTCGCTCTCTCTATCTCTCTCATTCTCTCCATCTCTCCCTCTGTCACTCTCTCCATCTCTCATTCTCACCATCTCTCACTCTCTCTCTATCCCTCGTTCTCTCTTCCCTTACTCTCTCTCTGTCTCTCGTTCTCTCCATGTCTCTCTCCCTCTCTCCATCTCTCTCGCTTGCTCCATCTCTTGTTCTCTCCCTCCATCGCCCTCTCCATCTCTCCCTCTGTCACTCTCTCCATCCCTTGTTCTCTCCTCTCCCCACTCTCTCCGTCTCTTATTCTCTCCATCCCTCTCTCTCTGTCTCTCTCTCTCTCTCTCCATCTCTCCCTCTGTCACTCTCTCCATCCCTTGTTCTCTCCTCTCCCCACTCTCTCCGTCTCTTATTCTCTCCATCCCACTCTCTCTGTCTCTCTCTCTGTCTCTCTCTCTCAGTCTCTCTCTCTCTCTCCATCTCTCACACTTGCTCCATCCTTCTCACTGTCACACTCCATCTTTGCTCCAGGTTCAGATAATCCTCATATTTTCCCTTTCTTGCCTTTATCTCGCCATCTCTCTCTCTCTCTCTCCCCACCACGCACTCAAACCCACCCTTCACACACATTTCTGTTTCACACATACATGAACTCTCACACTGACACACCCTCCCTCTCAGGCACACGTTCACACAATATCTTTCCATCCACATTCTCTTAACAACAGCAAAGCAGATACTTGCCCTTGGGTGGAGGGTCACTAGATTGGTCCCTTGGGGATGAGGCGGGTTGGGGGTTGGGGTGTCCGGTGATGAGGGGCTGAGTCAACTGGGCCAATATTCCCCGGAGTTTGAAAGAATGAGAGGCGATCCCATCGAAACCTACAAGATCCTGAAGGGGGTTTGACCGGGGTGGACGCTGAGAGATCGTTCCCGCTGGTCGGGGGGTGGAATCTAAAACACAGAGTGTGGTGGGGGGGGCGAGAGAGAGAGGGGGGCACAGTCTGAGGATAAGGGCTGAGATCACAGAATCACAGAATCTCACAGTGCACAAGAGGCCCTTCGGCCCATCGAGTCTGCACCGACACGTGAGAAACACCTGACCTACCTACCTAATCCCATTTACCAGCACTTGGCCCCATAGCCTTGAATGTTTATGACGCGCCAAGTGCTCATCCAGGTACTTTTTAAAGGATGTGAGGCTAACCCGCCTCCACCACCCTCCCAGGCAGCGCATTCCAGACCCTCACCACCCTCTGGGTCAAAAAGCTTTTCCTCACATCCCCTCCCCTAAACCTCCTGCCCCTCACCTTGAACTTATGCCCCCTCGTGACTGATCCTTCAACTCAGGGGAACAGCTGCTCCCTATCCACCCTGTCCATGTCCAACATCATCTTGTCCACCTCGATCAGGTCGCCCCTCAGTCTTCTCTGCTCCAACGAAAACAACCCAAGTCTATCCAACCTCTCTTCATCGCTTAAACGTTTCATCCCCAGGCAACATCCTGG
Source organism: Cetorhinus maximus (assembly GCF_964194155.1). Classification (NCBI taxonomy): domain Eukaryota; kingdom Metazoa; phylum Chordata; class Chondrichthyes; order Lamniformes; family Cetorhinidae; genus Cetorhinus; species Cetorhinus maximus. Next base: position 26,258 of record NW_027599370.1, read on the forward strand.
TGAATCTCCTCTGCACCCCCTCCAGTGCCATCACATCCTTCCTATAATGTGGCGACCAGAACTGCGTCCAGTACTCCAGCTGTGGCCTCACCAAGGTTCTACACAACTCCCAACGTGACCTCCCTACTTTTGTAGGAGATGAGGAGAAATGTCTTCGCTCAAAGGGCTGTGAATCTTTGAAGTTCTCCACCCCAGAGGGTTGTGGATGCTCTGTCATGGAAGAGATTTAAGGCTGGGATAGATGGATATTTGGACTCTTTGGGAATCGAGGGATGCGGGGAGCGGGCGGGGAAAGTGGGGTTGAAACCCAAGATCAGCCACGATCATGTTGAATGGTGCAGCAGGTTCGATGGGCCGAATGGTCGTCTCCTGCTCCTGCTTCCTGAGTCCTGGTGAGTGTGTGGTCTATAAGTACGTATAAATAGGTATTATATACCACCCATCCTGCTATCCCAGGTAGGTCAACAGGTAGGGAAGGGGTGGGGAACAATCATAGAGTTGGAATTATTAGTGAAATAAACTAACACTGTCAGATATGGGTCAGTGGGTGGCAATCTTGTCCCAGTGTTTCAGTTCCACACCAGAGACTTCAACACAAACTCTAGGCTGACTTAACACGCCAATACTGAGGGAGCGCCGCACTGTCGGAGGGTCAGTGCTGAGGGAGCGCCGCACTGTCGGAGGGTCAGCGCTGAGGGAGCACCGCACTGTCGGAGGGTCAGTGCTGAGGGAGCGCCGCACTGTCGGAGGGTCAGCGCTGAGGGAGCGCCGCACTGTCGGAGGGTCAGCGCTGAGGGAGCACCGCACTGTCGGAGGGTCAGCGCTGAGGGAGCGCCGCACGGTCGGAGGGTCAGCGCTGAGGGAGCGCCGCACTGTGGGAGGGTCAGCGCTGAGGGAGCGCCGCACTGTGGGAGGGTCAGCGCTGAGGGAGCGCCGCACTGTGGGAGGGTCAGCGCTGAGGGAGCGCCGCACTGTTGGAGGGTCAGCGCTGAGGGAGCGCCGCACTGTCGGAGGGTCAGCGCTGAGGGAGCGCCGCACTGTGGGAGGGTCAGCGCTGAGGGAGCGCCGCACTGTGGGAGGGTCAGCGCTGTGGGAGCGCCGCACGGTCGGAGGGTCAGCGCTGAGGGAGCGAAGCACTGTCGGAGGGTCAGTGCCGAGGGAGAGCCGCACTGTTGGAAGAGCATGGGGTTGGGGGTGATGATGTGAGGATTTGTGGGCGGGGTCGTGGGTCCAGGAGACCCATCCTTACCCACCAAGCCACCACAACCCTAAAGGAACCCAGGCG
>NW_027599371.1:0-27533 GCF_964194155.1 Cetorhinus maximus
GGAGTGAGGCAAAAGACGGGAATTTACAGGCCGATTAGCCTGACCTCGGTCGTTGGTAAGATTTTAGAGTCCATTATTAAGGATGAGATTTCAGAATACTTGGAAGTACATGGTAAAATAGGGCAAAGTCAGCATGGTTTCATCAAGGGGAGGTCATGCCTGACAAATCTGTTAGAATTTTTTGAGAGAGAGAGAGACCAGGCTAGAGAGAGAGAGAGAGAGAGAGACCCGGTCACAGAGGGAGAGAGAGAGAGATGAAGCTACAGAGAGAGAGGGGGAGACTAGGTTACAGAGAGATAGAGAGAGAGGAAGACGACGCTACAGAGAGAGAGAGAGAGAGAGAGAACCGACCACAGAGGGAGATAAAGCGAGAGATCAGGCTACAGAGAGAGGGAGAGAGAGACCAGGCTTCAGAGAGAGAGACAGAGAGAGAGAGAGAGACCTGGCTACAAAGGGGGAAAGAGAGAGAGACCAGGCTACAGAGAGAGAGACAGAGAGAAAGAGAGAGACCTGGCTACAAAGGGGGAAAGAGAGAAAGAGATAGAGACCTGGTTACAAAGGGGGAGAGAGAGATAGAGAGAGAAAGAGAGAGAGAGAGACCTGGCTACAGAGGTGGAGAGAGGGAGGGAGAGAGAGAGAGAGAGAGACCAGGCCACAGAGGGAGAGAGAGAGAGACAGAGACTGAGAGGGAGAGAGAGAGAGAGAGAGAGAGAGTGAAGAGGGAACCACGCAACCGAGTGTGAGGGGGAGAGAGAGAGAGAGCGAGAGAAACTAGGCTACAGCGAGAGAGAGAGACCAGGCCACAGACTGTGTGAGAGAGAGAGAGAGAGAGAGAGACCCGGCTACAGCGAGAGAGAGAGACCAGGCCACAGAGTGTGTGAGAGAGAGAGAGAGAGAGAGAGACCCGGCTACAGCGAGAGAGAGAGACCAGGCCACAGAGTGTGTGAGAGAGAGAGAGAGAGAGAGAGAGACCCGGCTACAGCGAGAGAGAGAGACCAGGCCACAGAGTGCGGGAGAGAGAGAGGGAGTGATAGAGACAAGGCAGAGAGAGAGAGAGAGACCAGGCTACAGAGAGCGAGAGCAACCAGGCTACAGAGGGAGAGAGAGAGAGAACCGACCACAGAGCGAGATAGAGAGAGAGACCAGGCTACAGGGAGAGAGAGGGGGAGAGAGACCAGGCTACAGGGAGAGAGAGAGACCATGCTACAGGGAGAGAGAGGGAGAGAGAGACCAGGCTACAGGGAGAGAGAGGGAGAGAGAGACCAGGCTACAGGGAGAGAGAGGGAGAGAGAGACCAGGCTACAGGGAGAGTGAGAGAGAGAGACCAGGCCACAGAGTGGAGAGAGAGAGACTGAGAGGGAGAGAGAGAGACCAAGCTACAGAGAGCGAGAGCGACCAGGCTACAGAGAGAGGGAGGGAGAGGGATCCGGTCACAGAGGGAGATAGAGCGAGAGCGATCAGGCTACAGAGAGAGAGAGAAAGAGAGAGAACCAACAACAGAGGGAGATAGAGAGAGAGATCAGGCTACAGAGAGAGAGAGGGAGAGAGAGACCAGGCTACAGAGAGAGAGAAAGAGAGATAGACCTGGCTACAAAGGGGGAGATAGAGAAAGAGAGAGACAGAGAGAGAGAGACCAGGTTACAGAGGGGGAGAGGGAGAGTGAAAGTGGGACCAAGCTACAGAGAGAGAGAGAGAGAGAGACACCAGGCCACAGAGTGTGGGAGAGAGAGGGGGAGAGAGTGAGACCAGGCGGAGAGAGAGACAGAGACCAAGCCACAGAGGGAGAGAGAGAGAGACAGAGACTGAGAGGGAAGGAGAGAGAGAGCCCAGGCTACAGAGAGAGAGAGAGAGAGTGAAGAGAGAGACCAGGCCACAGAGTGTGAGGGGGTGAGGGAGAGAGTGACCAGGCTACAGGGAAAGCGAGAGACAGAGAGAGAGACCAGACTAGAGAGAGAGTCAGAGAGAGAGAGAGCAGGCTATGGAGAGCAAGAGAGAGAGGGACCAGCCTACAGAGAGAGAGACAGAGGCCCAGCATGTATTGCCCATCCCCTAATTGCCCCCTTGAGAAGGTGGTGGGTGAGCCGCTCCTTGAGCCGCTGCAGTCCCCTGTGGTGTAGGTATACCCACCGTGCTGTTAGGGAGGGAGTTCCCAGGATTTTGACCCGGCGACAGTGAAGGAACGGCCGATATATTCCCAAGTCGGGATGGCGAGTGGCTCGGAGGGGGAACTTCCAGGTGGTGATGTTCCCCGTGCGTCTGCTGCCCTCGTCCTTCTAGACGGTAGCGGGCGTGGGTTTGGAAGGTGCTGTCGAAGGAGCCTCGGTGAGTTGCTGCAGTGCATCTTGTAGATGGTACACACACTGCTGCCACTGTGCGTCGGTGGTGGAGGGAGTGAATGTTTTGTGGATGGGGTGCCGATCGAGCTGGGGCTGCTTTGTCCTGGACGGTGTCGAGCTTCTCGAGTGTTGTGGGAGCCGCACTCATCCAGGTGGGGGGAGTATCCCATCGCACTCCTGACTTGTGCCGTGTAGATGGTGGACAGGCTTTGGGGGGAGTCAGGTGAGCTATTCGCCGCAGGATTCCCAGCCTCAGTGCTCTCTCCCTGCTTCCTCTCTCTCTCTCTCTCCCACCCTCAAGGTGCTGACTCTGCCTGCGGTCAGCGCTGCACACACTGAATAGCCTGGCTCTAAGGTTATGCCTCCTTGTCCTGGAATTCCCCCACCTCGCTTTAGATCACCCCTCAATCTTCTACACTCAGGGGAATAGAAGCCCAGTCTGTGCAATCTCTCCTGATAACTTAACCTTTTAAACGCCAGCGTCTGGTGAATCTGCGCTGTGCTCCCACCCGGAGGGCAACGTACCCTTCCTGAGGTGCGACTCTGTCTCACCAGCTGCTCCCGTAAGTGGGTCCTGCCATCCCTTAAAACCAGGAGTGCACCAACAGGAGGATGGTAGCCTGGCGGCAGTATAACTTGTCACGATCTGGCTCGGGACCAGGAACCTTCAGTTTAAAAGTTGACAAAGTTTGAAACCCCAATTACCCCTCGGAGAATAGAGCCGCCAAACTCCCCCAGTTTTAAACAAGCTCGACATCGAAAGTGAAGAGTTGCAATCCCTCAGGAGGGAGGAAGAGTTTGAATGAGATAGTGTGGCTCACAGCGATCACAGATGTCTGGGTTGGATGTGCCTTGGCCGTTTGAGGTGCGGCGAGGTGCGTCCAACCCCAGTTTGCCTGTTCATTCACATTTCCCACATGTTAATTCTGAACGTCAGAGCGTGAGGTGGAAGTTGTAAATTGTTTTGCTTTTCGGGCTTTGTTTTTTGAAAAAGAAGATTCGTTCGCGGGATGTGGGCTCCGCTGGTCGGGCCCAGCATTGATCGCCCGTCCCCCTGGACAGTTCACCACCCACCTTCTGAAGGGCAACTAATATAAAAATCGAGGTTGGGGGTGGGGGGCGTAAAGCGGGTTTCAGATTGGCCGTCCCTCGATTTGCTACCCCGCTCGCTCCCTTTGGTCCACCCCGCAAACTCTTGGCAATCGGCTTGAAGCAGTCACGCAGCCGGGTGGCATTTCCATCGCGACGGCCGCCAGTCGCGCCTACCCTGACCCTCGCAATCGTGCCACGGAGTGAGGACGCCAGGACCGCGCGTGCGGCTGGATGCTGAGCCCAGCCGGAACCTTAACCCTAACCTTTGGAGCCACAGCCCTCACCGTATCCCTAATTCTAATCCCAACAAGGTTCCAGTCGGGGGTTCAGGCTCGAGGTCAGGGATGGGTTATGGGGAGACGGTGGTGGTAATGTCACAGGACCGGTAATCCAGAGGCCCCAGGCCCTAATGCCCTGGGAGGGGGAGGGGGAGGGGAGGAGACGGGTTCAAATCCCACCCACGCCAGCCGGTGGAATTTGAACCCTCTTCGTAAAATCTGGTATTGGACGCCAGTCCCAGTGGTGGCAGCCACCACCGGTTGTTGTAAAAAAAAAACCCCTCGCTAATGCCCCCTTTAGGGAAGGGAAATCTGCCGTCCTTACCCAGGTCCGGCCCACACGTGACCTCCGGGTGCAACGCGACGCGTTTGATGCTTAACCGGCCCCTCAGCAGAGAAGCCAGCGCCGTGAGTGTGCCAACACCGAGTGAAATGCAACGGCCCCCAAGGCGGCGGCGGCGGCTCAGGCACACGCGTCCGGAGGCAAAATAATATACTCGCCAAAATAAAAAAAAAACCCTCGCCCTTCACCTGTGACATCCCACGACGAGGTCGCCGAGATCCGGAGGGGTACGGACAGGGTGGTGGTGGAGAGCGAGAAGCTGTTCCCGCTCAAGAAGGCATCGAGGACCGGAGGGGCACACGGGTTCAAAATAATTGGCAAAACGGGTTTGGAAAAACAAAAACAAAAAGCGACGCGGGGAGAAAACTTTCCGACCCGCGGAGGGCGGGGTCGGAGTCTGGAACGAACTTCCCGAGTGGGCGGAGGGAGGCGGGTTCGATCGAGGCGCTCGAAAGGAAATCGGACGGTTTCCTGAGAAGAGAGAGAACGTGCAAGGTCGCGGGGGATAAGGAGCCGGGAGGCGGGGGTGGGACGGGTTAGAATGCTCTTTCGGGGAGCCCGTGCAGACTCGACAGGCTGGGTAGCCTCCTCCTGCACCGGAAAGGTTCTGTGACGCGCCCTTTTCACAATGGAGCTCTCACTCTAATTGGTCACCATCTCCCCAGGGGACCCCAATAACCTGCCCAGAGAAATTCAAACTTCTCCTCTGCAGCTGAAAGGATGACACACCAGGATTTTGCGTTTCAAAACTTTTACTGTAACAAATGGCTTAAAAACACAAACGCATTAAACACTTTCCTTTTCATAGGCAACTTACACTTCAAACTGCAGAAAAGAGAGATTCCCCCACTTCATTCTTTAGCACGACAGAAAATGTCCTGCTCCGGTTTATATGTTACGCTGTCCCTTAAGTGGTTATGTCATCCTCCATGAGCCGGGCTAAAATTATTCTCCGCTCCCGGCGTCTTGCTGCCTTTTTACTCTCCCGGCCAGGCAACCTCTAATCCCAGGGCCGCCTTTCCCTGTGAGGGTTAACACTGTAGATCCCTTCCTCTCGTCCCAAGCTGGGCAAATCTTCCAGCCTCCTTTAACTGCTCACGAGGCCGGTCTCCAGTTCGAGCGTGAGCTCCCACCCGCGTTCTGCGCAGCGAACAATAGTGTCAGCATTTTCCCTGCTAAAGGAAAGGGCCTGGCAGCTTCTGCCTCTTGCCCTCTCTACCTCTCAACGGGCCGCAGGGCGCGCAAGACAAAACTGCAAACTGCTGTCCACCCGTGACAGTCATGGGTTTATAGGGAAGCCTGTGACCTGATCTGAAAAAAATGGCTTCCACTGCCCTCGTCCCCATAGCAACGAGGGTCACATTAGCTTGGTGTTCAAGGGGAAATGGCAATTCATTTTCTTTGATCCCCACTTCCTTTCATCTTAGAAGTTAAGTGGATAACTTACAGCACCACTGTTTACGACTCAAAACCTACTACACCATTCTGGGGCTTTGGGAGACTCAGGGTCAACTCATGGTAAACCCAGGTACTGCCGCCACTGTCTCCAAGGGTAAATATCTTGCACCTCCTTCTCAGTAAAATGATCTGAACCTTCCTTTGATCTCTGGCAACCAAACCACCCAGGCTGACCATCAGGTAGGCGCCAGGGCAGGTCACATGACCCACTTCGTTCGCCCTAGATTTAAAGCTCCAGTCCCCAAAATGTAATAATCATATCAACCAAAAGATACATTCCTGACATATAATAATCTTGTAAACCTCCCGATTGCAGGCTGAGACCTGGAATGGGCTTATGAGGGAAGGTTGGACAGGCTGGACTTGTATCCGCTGGAGTTTAGAAGAGTGAGAGGCAACTCGATTGAAACCTTTAAGATCCTGAGGGGGGGTCTTGACAGGGTGGATGTGGAGAGGATGTTTCCTCTTGTGGGAGAATCTAGAACGAGAGCGGGGGTCACAGTTTAAAAATAAGGGGGTTACCTATTTAGGAGGGAGACGAGGAGAAATTTTTTCTCTCGGAGGGCGGCGAGTCTTTGGAAATCTCTTCCTCGAAAGGCGGTGGGAGCAGAGTCTCGGAATATTTTTAAGGCAGAGCTGGATAGGTTCTTGATAAGCGACGGGGCGGTGAAAGGTTATCGGGGGGTCGGCGGGGTGGGGGGGGGAATGTGGGGTCTAGGTGACAATCAGGTCGGCCGCCATCTTATTGAACGGTGGGAGCGGGCTGGAGGAGGGGCCGTGTGGCCTCCTCCTCCTGCCCCGAGCTCATGTGTCCATGCGTAGGCGATGGGTTCACCAAGTCCGTCAAAGGCCCCTCGCGAACCGAGGGCCAAGGGAGGGTTCAAGCGGCGGGGGCTTCTGTCGAGATTTATTTTTTCACTTGGCAAGCGTCAAGCGGAAATGGAGGGCGTCAGAAAACTCCGGCGTGAAAGACCTCGCCTCATTCCTGCGGTGCTGCAGAGGCGGTGGTGGGCACCCCAACGCGGGAGGACCGGGGGAAGCCGAACCCCTCTCCGGGGGTGGGGGTGGGGCGGGATCTGCTCAACAGGGAGGGTCCGGGGCAGCTGCCGCGCTGTTCCCGGGGGCACGGGGAGACGGCGGGGTCGAGGGGCACGGGGAGACGGCGGGGTCGAGGGGCACGGGGAGACGGCGGGGTCGAGGGGCACGGGGAGACGGCGGGGTCGAGGGGCACGGGGAGACGGCGGGGTCGAGGGGCACGGGGAGACGGCGGGGTCGAGGGGCACGGGGAGACGGCGGGGTCGAGGGGCACGGGGAGACGGCGGGGTCGAGGGGCACGGGGAGACGGCGGGGTCGAGGGGCACGGGGAGACGGCGGGGTCGAGGGGCACGGGGAGACGGCGGGGTCGAGGGGCACGGGGAGACGGCGGGGTCGAGGGGCACGGGGAGACGGCGGGGTCGAGGGGCACGGGGAGACGGCGGGGTCGAGGGGCACGGGGAGACGGCGGGGTCGAGGGGCACGGGGAGACGGCGGGGTCGAGGGGCACGGGGAGACGGCGGATGGTTGGGGCTGAGACCGAGCCAAAACAATGAGGCATACGTGGCTGAATAGCTTCTTCCTGCCCAGCGAAGTTGGCAGTGATATGCGGCGGGAATCGTGATCAGTCACCACGGCACAAACACCAAATACGCAGAGAGAGAGAGAAGGGGAGAGAGAGGGAGGGGGAGAGATAGAGAGAGGGGGAGAGAGGGGGGAGAGAGAGAGGGGGAGAGAGAGAGGGAGAGAGAGGGGGGGTGAGATGGGGGGGGGAGAGAGAGAGAGGGGGAGAGAGAGGGAGGGGGAGAGAGAGAGGGGGAGAGAGAGAGAGGGGGAGAGAGGGGGGAAGAGAGAGGGGGGAAAGGGGTAGGAGAGAGGGGGAGAGAGAGGGGGAGGGGGGGAGAGAGAGGGGGAGAGGGGGGGGAGAGAGAGAGGGGGAGAGAGAGAGAGGGGGAGAGTGAGAGAGGGGCAGAGTGAGAGAGGGGGAGAGTGAGAGAGGGGGAGAGTGAGAGAGGGGGAGAGTGAGAGAGGGGGAGAGTGAGAGAGGGGGAGAGAGAGAGAGGGGGAGAGAGAGAGAGGGGGAGAGAGAGAGAGGGGGAGAGAGAGAGAGGGGGAGAGAGAGGGGGGAGAGAGAGCAGGGGAGAGAGAGCAGGGGATAGAGAGAGAAAGGGGGAGAGAGAAAGGGGGAGAGAGAAAGGGGGAGAGAGAAAGGGGGAGAGAGAAAGGGGGAGAGAGAAAGGGGGAGAGAGAAAGGGGGAGAGAGAAAGGGGGAGAGAGAGAGAAAGGGGGAGAGAGAGAGAAAGGGGGAGAGAGAGAGAAAGGGGGAGAGAGAGAGAAAGGGGGAGAGAGAGAGAAAGGGGGAGAGAGATAGAGAGGGGGAGAGAGAGAGGGGGAGAGAGAGAGAGGGGGAGAAAGATAGAGAGGGGGATAAAGATAGAGAAGGGGAGAGAGAGAGAGGGGGAGAGAGATAGAGAGGGGGAGAGAGATAGAGAGGGGGAGAGAGATAGAGAGGGGGAGAGAGATAGAGAGGGGGAGAGAGATAGAGAGGGGGAGAGAGATAGAGAGGGGGAGAGAGATAGAGAGGGGGAGAGAGATAGAGAGGGGGAGAGAGATAGAGAGGGGGAGAGAGATAGAGAGGGGGAGAGAGATAGCGAGGGGGAGAGAGATAGAGAGGGGGAGAGAGATAGAGAGGGGAAGAGAGATAGAGAGGGGGAGAGAGATAGAGAGGGAAAGAGAGAGAGGGGGGAGAGAGAGGGGGGAGAGAGAGCGGGGGAAAGAGAGTGGGACAGCTTGTTCCGTAGCATCACCCAGTGTGTGGCAGATTATTGCCCTCCCTTGGCCACCCGCCACGCCCACACCGCTGAAAGCCCACCCTGTGGCCCCTCCCTGCTCCCCTGCCCCCTCTCTGGGGAGCACCAACCCGGACCGAAGGAGGGGAAGGGGGTGGCGGACAACTCGGCGACATCGCCCAGGCCCCAAAGTGGGCCCAGTCTTCAGGAGCGAGGCCTGGGAGCCATCCGCGTGGGGCCACGCCACACTGAGTCAAACATGGATGGTAGGCCGGGGTGGGTGGGGTAGGGGGAGGGTGGGGGGCAGGGCAGTGAGAGGAGGGGGAGGTGGGAAAGAGGAGAGCCTGAGATCTCCAGCTTTCTTCATCGAACCGCTGGACACGCCCGAAGGCAACTGTGTGTGTCGTCAGCCCGAGGCCCCAGCGCGGAGGCCTCGGGAGCGTCAGTGGGTAGGAGGGCCTTGTCCTGCCCGTTGGACAGCGATGGCACCCAAGGTCAGGGTGAGTCCGCAGCACCACCCACGCCAAGTGGATCGTGAACGTCAGTGAGATCTCGCCCGATAACTTCGTTCACTGCCGGAGGAAACAAAGCAACGGACGTCAGAGTGAAGAGCACAGAAAACATAAACCCGGTAAAATACAGAGTAAAGCTCCCTCTACACCGTCCCCATCAAACACTCCCAGGACAGGTACAGCACAAGGTTAGATACAGAGTAAAGTTCCCTCTACACTGTCCCCAGCAAACACTCCCAGGGCCGGTACAGAATGAGGGTAGATACATAGTAAAGCTCCCTCTACACTGTCCCCATCAAACACTCCCAGGACAGGTACAGCACGGGGTTAGATACAGAGTAAAGCTCCCTCAACACCATCCCCTTCATACACTCCCACGGTAGGTACAGCAAAAGGTAGATACAGAGTAAAGCTCCTTCTACACTGACCCCATTAAATCATTCCCAGGACAGGTACAGCACGGGGTTAGATACAGAGTAAAGCTCCCTCTACACTGTCCCCATCAAATACTCCCAGGACAGGTACAGCACGGGGTTAGATACAGAGTAAAGCTCCTTTTACACTGTCCCCATTAAATCATTCCCAGGACAGGTACAGCACGGGGTTAGATACAGAGTAAAGCTCCCTCTACACTGTCCCCATCAAATACTCCCAGGACAGGTACAGCACGGGGTTAGATACAGGGTGAAGCTCCCTCTACACTGTCCCCATCTAACACTCCCGGGACAGGTAAAGTACGAGGTTAGATACAGAGCAAAGCTCCCGCTACACTGTCCTAATCAAACATTCCCAGGAAAGGTACAGCACGGGTTTAGATACAGAGTAAAGCTCCCTCTACACTGTCCCCATCAAACACTCCCAGTGCAGTTACTGTTCTGGGTTAGATACAGAGTAAAGCTCCCTCTACACCATCCCCATGAAACAGTCCCACGACAGGTACAGCTCTGGGTTAGATACAGAGTAAAGCTCCCTCTACACTGTCCCCTTCAAACATTCCCAGGACAGGTAGAGCACGGGGTTAGATACAGATCAAAGCTCCATCTACACTGTCCCCAATAAACATTCCCAGGACAGGTACAGCAGAAGGTTAGATACAGAGTAAAGCTTCCTCTACAGTGTCCGCATCAAACACTCCCAGGACAGGTAGAGCACTGGGTTAGATACAGAGAAAAGCTCCCGCTACACTGTCCCCATCAAACAGTCCCAGGACAGGTACAGCAAGGGGTTAGCTCCAGGGTAAAGCTCCCACACTTTCCAAATCAAAAACTCCCAGGACTGGTACAGAATGAGGTTAGATACGTAGTAAAGCTCCCTCTACACCGTCCCCATGAAACAGTCCCACGACAGGTACAGCACGGGGTTAGATACAGAGTAAAGCTCTCTCTACACTGTCCCCATCAAACACTCCCAGGACAGGTAGAGCACGGGGTTAGATACAGAGTAAAGCTCCATCTACACTGTCCCCAATAAACATTCCCAGGACAGGTACAGCAGAAGGTTAGATACAGATTAAATCTCCATCTACACTGTCCCCATCAAACACTCCCAGGACAGGTAGAGCACGGGGTTAGATACAGAGAAAAGCTCCCGCTACACTGTCCCCATCAAACACTCCCAGGACAGGTGCAGCACAGAGATAGATACAGAGTAAAGCTCTCTCTACACCGTCCCCATCAAACAGTCCACGACAGGTACAGCACGGGGTTAGATACAGGGTAAAGCTCCCACACTGTCCAAATCAAACACTCCCAGGACTGGTACAAAATGAGGTTAGATACGTAGTAAAGCTCCCTCTACACTGTCTCCGTTAATCATTCCCAGGTCAGGTACAGCACAAGGTTAGATACAGAGTAATGCTCCCTCTCCACCGTCCCCTTCATACACTCCCAGGGCAGGTACAGCACGGGGTTAGATACAGAGTAAAGCTCCCTCGATACTGTCCCCATCAAACACTCCCAGGACTGGTACAGCACAGAGATAGATACAGAGTAAAGCTCCCTCTACACCGTCCCCATCAAACACTCCCAGGACAGGTACAGCACGGGGTTAGATACAGAGTAAAGCTCCCTCGACACTGTCCCCATCAAACACTCCCAGGACTGGTACAGCACAGAGATTAGATACAGAGTAAAGCTCCCTCTACACCATCCCCATCAAACACTCCCAGGACAGGTACAGCACGGGGTTAGATACAAGGTAAAGCTCCCTCGACACTGTCCAAATCAAACACTCCCAGCACTGGTACAGAATGAGGTTAGATACATAGTAAAGCTCCCTCTACACTGTCTCCAAAAATCATTCCCAGGACATGTACAGCACGGGGTTAGATACATAGTAAAGCTCCCTCTACACTGTCTGCATCAATCATTCCCAGGACAGGTACAGCAAGGGGTTAGATACAGGGTAAAGCTCCCTTGACACTGTCCAAATCAAACACTCCCAGGGCTGGTACAGAGTTAGATACATAGTAAAGCTCCCTCTACACTGCCCCCATTAAATTATTCCCAGGGCAGGGACAGCACAAGGTTAGATACAGAGTAAAGCTCACTCTATACTGTCCCCATCAGACTCTCCCACGGCAGGTACAGCACGGGGTTAGATACAGGGTGAAGCTCCCGCTACATTGTCCCCATCTAACACTCCCAGGACAGGTACAGCACGAGGTTAGATAGAGAGTAAAGCTCCCTCTCCCCTGTCCCCAATAAACACTCCCAGGACAGGTACAGCATGGGGTTGGATACAGAGTAAAGCTCCCTCTACACTGTCCCCATCAAACACTCCTGGGACAGGTACAGCACGGGGTTAGATACAAAGTAAAGCTCCATCTACACTGTCCCCATCAAACACTCCCAGGACAGGTACAGCACGGGGTTAGATACAGAGTAAAGCTCCCTCTCCCCTGTCCCCAATAAACACTCCCAGGACAGGTACACCATGGGGTTGGATACAGAGTAAAGCTCCCTCTACACTGTCCCCATCAAACACTCCTAGGACAGGTACAGCACGGGGATAGATACAGAGTAAAGCTCCCTCAACACCATCCACTTAATACATTCCCACGGTAGGTACAGCACAGGGTTAGATACAGAGTAAATCTCCCTCTACACTGTCCCCATCAAACACTCACAGGACAGGTACAGCACGGGGTTAGATACAGATTAAATCTCCCTCTACACTGTCCCCATCAAACACTCACAGGACAGGGACAGCACGGGGTTAGATACAGAGTAAAGCTCCCTCTACACTGTCCCCATCAAACACTCCCAGGACAGGTACAGCACGGGGTTAGATACAGAGTAAAGCTCCCTCTACACTGTCCCCATCAAACACTCCCAGGACAGGTACAGCACGGGGTTAGATACAGGGTAAAGCTCCCTCGACACTGTCCAAATCAAACACTCCCAGGGCTGGTACAGAATGAGGGTAGATACATAGTAAAGCTCCCTCTACACTGTTCCCATCTAACACTCCCAGGACAGGTACAGCATGGGGTTAGATACAGAGTAAAGCTCCCGCTACACTGTCCTAATCAAACACTCCCAGGATTGGTACAGCACGAGGTTAGATACAGAGTAAAGATCCCTCCACACTGTCCCCATCAAACACTCCCAGGACAGGCACAGCACTGGGTTAGATACAGATTAAAGCTCCTTCTCCACTGTCCCCATTAAGTAATTCCCAGGACAGGTACATCACGGGGTTAGATACAGAGTAAAGCTCCCTCTACACTGTCCCCATTTAATCATTCCCAGGACAGGTACAGCACGGGGTTAGATACAGAGTAAAGCTCCCTCTACACCTCCCCATCAAACACTCCCAGGACAGGTACAGCACGGGGTGAGATAAAGAGTAAAGCTCCATCTACAATGTCCCCAATAAACATTCCCAGGACAGGTACAGCACAAGGTTAGATACAGATTAAATCTCCATCTACACTGTCCCCATCAAACACTTCCAGGACAGGTAGAGCACGGGGTTAGATACAGGGTAAAGCTCCCTCGACACTGTCCAAATCAAACACTCCCAGGGCTGGTACAGACTGAGGGTAGATACATAGTAAAGCTCCCTCTACACTGTCCCCATTAATCATTCCCAGGGCAGGTACAGCACAAGGTTAAATACAGAGTAAAGCTCACTCTATACTGTCCCCATCAAACACTCCCAGGACAGGTACAGCACGGGGTTAGATACAGGGTGAAGCTCCCTCTACACTGTCCCCATCTAACACTCCCAGGACAGGTAATGTACGAGGTTAGTTACAGAGCAAAGCTCCCGCTGCACTGTCCTAATCAAACATTCCCAGGAAAGGTACAGCACGGGTTTACATACAGAGTAAAGCTCCCTCCACACTGTCCCCTTCAAACACTCCCAGGGCAGGTACAGTTCTGGGTTAGATACAGAGTAAAGCTCCCTCTACACTGTCCCCATGAAACAGTCCCACAACAGGTAGAGCTCTGGGTTAGATACAGAGTAAAGCTCCCTCTACACCGTCCCCATCTAACACTCCCAGAACAGGTACAGCACGGGGTTAGATACAGAGTAAAGGTCCCTCTACACTGTCCCCTTCAAACACTCCCAGGACAGGTAGAGCACGGGGTTAGATACAGAGTAAAGCTCCATCTACACTGTCCCCAATAAACACTCCCAGGACAGGTACTGCAGAAGGTTAGATACAGATTAAATCTCCATCTACACTGTCCCCATCACACACTCCCAGGACAGGTAGAGCACGGGGTTAGATACAGAGAAAAGCTCCCGCTACACTGTCCCCATCAAACACTCCCAGGACTGGTACAGAATGAGGTTAGATACGGAGTAAAGCTCCCTCTACAGTGTCCCATTCAAACACTCCCAGGACAGGTGCAGCACAGAGATAGATACAGGGTAAAGCTCCCTCTACACCGTCCCCATCAAACAGTCCCACGACAAGTACAGCAAGGGTTAGATACAGGGTAAAGCTCCCACACTGTCCAAAGCAAACACTCCCAGGACTGGTACAGATGAGGTTAGATACGTAGTAAAGCTCCCTCTACACTGTCTCCATTAATCATTCCCAAGGCAGGTACAGCACAAGGTTAGATACAGAGTAAAGCTCCCTCTCCACCGTCCCCTTCATACACTCCCAGGACAGGTACAGCAAGGGGTTAGATACAGGGTAAAGCTCACTCGACACTGTCCAAATCAAACACTCCCAGGGCTGGTACAGAGTTAGATACATAGTAAAGCTTCCTCTACACTATCCCCGTTAAATCATTCCCATAGAACACTACAGCACAGAAAACAGGCCATTCGGCCCTTCTAGTCTGTGCCGAAATATTATTCCGCTAGTCCCATTGACCTGCACCTAGTCCATAACCCTCCAGACCTCTCCCATTCAAGTATCTATCTCGTTTATTCTTAAAACTTAAGAGTGAGCCCGCATTTACCACGTCAGCTGGTAGCTCGTTCCACACTCTCACCACTCTCTGAGTGAAGAAGTTCCCCCTAATGTTCCCCCTAAACCTTTCCCCTTTCACCCTAAAGCCATGTCCTCTCGTGTTTATTTCTCCTAATCTAAGTGAAAAGAGCCTACTCGCATTTACTCTGTCCATACCCCTCATAATTTTGTAAACTTCTATCATATCTCCCCTCATTCTTCTACGCTCCAAGGAATAAAGTCCGAACCTGTTTAATCTTTCCAAGTAACTCAAGTTCTTAAGACCCGGCAACATCCTAGTAAATCTTCTCTGCACTCTCTGAATCTTACTGATATCCTTCCTGTAGTTAGGTGACCAGAACTGCACACAATACTCCAAAGTTGGCCTCACCAATGTCTTATACAACCTCACCATAACATCCCAACTCCTATACTCAATACTTTGATTTATGAAGGCCAGTATGCCAAAAGCTTTCTTTACAATCTTGTATATCTGTGACGCCACTTTCAGGGAATTATGTATCTGAACTCCCAGATCCCTTTGTTCCTCCGCACTCCTCAGTGCCCTACCATTTACTGTGTATGTCCTACCTTGGTTTGACCTTCCAAAATGTAACACCTCACACTTTTCCGCATTAAATTCCATCTGCCATTTTCTGGCCCATTTTTCCAGTTGGTCCAGATCTCTCTGCAAGCTTTGAAAGCCTTCCTCGCTGTCCACAACGTCTCCAATCTTAGTGTCATCAGCAAACTTGCTGATCCAATTCACCACATTATCATCCAAATCATTGATATAGACAACAAACAACAATGGTCCCAGCACAGATCCCTGAGGCACACCACTAGTCACAGACCTCCAGTCTGAGAAGCAATCATCCACTACCACTCTCTGTCTTCTCCCACACAGCCAAGTTTGAATCCAGTTTACAACCTCTCCATGGATACCAAGTGTCTGAACCTTCTGAACTAACCTCCCATGTGGGACCTTGTCAAAGGCCTTACTAAAATCCATGTAGACAACATCCACAGCCTTTCCTTCATCTACTTTCTTGGTAACCTCCTCGAAAAACTCTACAAGGTTCGTTAAACATGACCTACCACGCACAAAGCTATGCTGACTATCCTTAATCAGCCCTTGGCTGTCCAAATAATTATATATCCAATCTCTCAGAACACCTTCCAATAATTTACCTACTACTGACGTCAGGCTCACTGGCCTGTAATTACCTGGTTTACTTTTGGAGCCTTTTTTAAACAACGGAACAACACGAGCTACCCTCCAATCCTCCGGCACCTCACCCGTGGCTAAGGACATTTTAAATATTTCTGCCAGGGCCCCTGCATTTTCTACACTAGTCTCCTTCAAGGTCCGAGGGAATATCATGTCAGGCCCGGGGGATTTATCTACCTTTATTTGCTGTAAGGCAGCGAGCACCTCCTCCTCTTTAATCTCTATATGTTCCATGAAACTACTGCTTGTTTCCCTTCCTTCCTTATACACTATGCCAGTTTCCTGAGTAAATACTGACGCAAAAAAACTGTTTAAGATCTCCCCCATCTCGTGAGGCTCCACACATAGATGACCACTCTGATCTTCAAGGGGACCAATTGTGTCCCTTACTATCCTTTTACTCTTAATATACTTGTAGAAATCCTTCGGGTTTACCTTCACATTATCTGCCAAAGCAACCTCATGTCTTTTTGCCTTCCTGGTTTCCTTTTTTAGTATTTTCTTACATTTTCTATACTCTACGAGTACCTCATTTGTTTCTTGTTGCCTATACCTGCTATACACCTCTCTCTTCTTCTTAACCACATCGCCAATATCCCTTGAAAACCAAGGTTCCCTATGCCTGTTAACTTTGCCTTTAATCCTGACAGGAACGTGCAAACTCTGCACTCTCAAAATTTCGCCTTTGAATGCCTTCCACTTACTGAACACATCCTTGCCAGAAAACAACTTATGCCAATCCACTCTTCCTAGATCCTTTCTCATTTCCACAAAACTGGCCTTCTTCCAATTTAGAATCTCAACTCGAGGACCAGACCTATCCTTATCCATAATTAGCTTAAAACTAATGACATTGTGGTCACTGGACCCAAAATGTTCGTCTACACATACTTCTGTCAACTGACCTGTCTGGTTCCCTAATAGGAGATCAAGTATTGCATCCTCTCTCGTTGGTACATCTATATATTGATTTAGAAAACTTTCCTGAACACATTTGACAAACTCCAAGCCATCCAGCCCCTTTTACAGTATGGGAGTCCCAGTCAATATGTGGAAAGTTAAAATCTCCTACTATCACAACTTTCTGTTTCTTACATCACTCTGCTATCACTCTACAGATTTGCTTCTCTGACTATTGGGCGGTCTATAATACAACCCTATTAGGGTGGTCACACCTTTCCCGTTCCTCAGCTCCAGCCATATGGCCTCTGTAGACGAGCCCTCCGGGCTGTCCTGCTGACGCGCAGCTGTGATATTCTCCCTGACTAGTAACGCCGCTCCTCCCCCCTTTCATCCCTCCCCCTCTGTCACGTCTGAAACAAGGGAACCCTGGAGCATTGAGCTGCCAGTCCTGCCTCTCCTGCAACCAAGTCTCACTCATAACAATAATGTCGCGATCCCACGTGCCAATCCACGCCCTGAGCTCATCTGCCTTTCCGACAATAGGACAGGTACAGCACGGGGTTAGATACAGAGTAAAGCTCCCTCTACACTGTCCCCATCAAACACTCCCAGGGCAGGTACAACACGGGGTTAGATACAGAGTAAAGCTCCCTCTACACTGTTCCCATCAAACACTCCCAGGACAGGTTCAGCACAGGGTTAGATACAGAGTAAAGCTCCCTCTACACTGTCCCCGTCAAACACTCCCAGGACAGGTACAGCACGGGGATAGATACAGAGTAAAGCTCCCTCTACACTGTCCCCATCAAACACTCCCAGGACAGGTACAGCACGGGGTTAGATACAGTGTAAAGCTCCCTCTACACTGTCCCCATCAAACACTCCCAGGACAGGTACAGCATGGGGTTAGATACAGAGTAAAGCTCCCTCTACACTGTCCACATCAAACACTCCCAGGGCAGGTACAGCACGGGGTTAGATACAGTGTAAAGCTCCCTCTACACTGTCCCCATCAAACACTCCCAGGACAGGTACAGCACGGGGTTAGATACAGTGTAAAGCTCCCTCTACACTGTCCCCATCAAACACTCCCAGGGCAGGAACAGAGACTCCGCCCCCCCACCCGGTCACTTACCGTCGTCCAAGGTGATGCCCTGGATGGAGATGGTCCTGAAGGGCAGCTCGCACTCTCGCACATCCCTCTCCCTCTCCGCCGCCGCTGTCCCCCGCCGTGCGGCCCCCACCCGCCCGGGACTGGCCTCCGGCGACCCGGGGAAGGGGCGGCTCCCGAGGCCCCCTGGGCTGCCGAGGCCCCCGGCGTAGGCGCAGGGCCCGTAGGCCGGGGCCTCGGGTACGGGCCCCGCCAGGAAACCAGGCGGCGGGGACCGGGCCGGGCGCGAGGCGGCCCAGGGCGGAGGGGGCGAGTAGGAGCCGGACGGGGCCCGGGGCGGGGCTAAGCGCGGGGGCGTTGCCAGGGGGACGGGCGCGTGCGGGGGCGGGGCTAGGGGTGGGTGCGGGGGCGTGGCTGGGGGTGTGGCCTGTGGCGGGGCCAGGGGCGAGGCGGCCCAGCAGGCCGGGGGCGAGTAGGAGGCGGACGGGCCCCGGGGCTGGGGACCAGGGGGCGGGCCGCGGTCGGCCTGGGTCAGGGGGCAGCTGCGGTGGCGCTGGGCCGGGGGGTGGCCTCCGCGGCCGCGCCGGGTCGGCGGCGGCAGCTCCCCGGCCTCGCCCCCGCCCCAGCCCAGGAGGCTGAGCAGGAAGGGGGCAGGCGGCGGGGACAAGGGCCCGGCTTCGCTGTAGATCCCCCCGGGCCCCGGGCAGGCCGGGTCGGGGCGCGGGACGGGCGGGGAGCAGGAGGCGGGGTCCAGCGGGTACCGGGCCGGGGTCCGGAGCGGGGACGGGGGGCCCAGCAACAAACCCTCGTACGGCTCTTCCTTAATGAGAACTGGAGGCGGGAGAGAGAGAGAGAAACAGGAGAAAAGGCGATTAGTCACCGGGACCCCCGACCCCTGCCTCCCGCCCCGCCTGGTCTACAGTCCGCTCGAGGGGCCTCGGAGTGCTGCACTGTCGGAGGGTCAGTGCAGAGGGAGTGCTGCACTGTCGGAGGGTCAGTGCTGAGTGAGTGCCGCACTGTCGGAGGGTCAGTGCTGAGAGAGTGCTGCACTGTCGGAGGGTCAGTACTGAGGGAGTGCTGCACTGTCGGAGGGTCAGTGCTGGGGGAGTGTTGCACTGTCGGAGGGTCAGTACTGAGGGAGTGCTGCACTGTCGGAGGGTCAGTGCTGGGGGAGTGTTGCACTGTCGGAGGGTCAGTGCAGAGGGAGCGTTGCACTGTCGGAGGGTCAGTACTGAGGGAGTGCTGCACTGTCGGAGGGTCAGTACTGAGGGAGTGCCGCACTGTCGGAGGGTCAGTACTGAGGGAGTGCCGCACTGTCGGAGGGTCAGTACTGAGGGAGTGCCGCACTGTCTGACTTGGTGAATTTTGGATGCGACATTAACTGACGGGAACATCTGCCCCTCAGTGGCACGTTAATGATACCACAGCCACAATGGAGGCCAGTATTTGCCCCTCAAGAAACAGAATCCACCACCTTCAACATGCACCCCCATCATCACCTTCAACATGCACCCCCATCATCACCTTCAACATTCACCCCCATCCACCACCTTCAACATTCACCCCCATCCACCACCTTCAACATTCACCCCCATCCACCACCTTCAACATTCACCCCCATCCACCACCTTCAACATTCACCCCCATCCACCACCTTCAACATTCACCCCCATCCACCACCTTCAACATTCACCCCCATCCACCACCTTCAACATTCACTCCCTCCACCACCTTCAACATTCACTCCCTCCACCACCTTCAACATTCACTCCCTCCACCACCTTCAACATTCACTCCCTCCACCACCTTCAACATTCACTCCCTCCACCACCTTCAACATTCACTCCCTCCACCACCTTCAACATTCACTCCCTCCACCACCTTCAACATTCACCCCCAATCACCACCTTCAGCATTTACCCCCATCCACCACCTTCATCATTCACTCCCTCCACTACATTCATCATTCACTCCCTCCACCACCTTCAACATTCACACCCTCCGCCACCATCAACATTCACACCCTCCGCCACCTTCAACATTCACTCCCTCCACCACCTTCAACATTCACTCCCTCCACCACCTTCAACATTCACTCCGTCCACCACCTTCAACATTCACTCCCTCCACCACCTTCAACATTCACCCCCAATCACCACCTTCAGCATTTACCCCCATCCACCACCTTCATCATTCACTCCCTCCACCACCTTCAACATTCACACCCTCCACCACCTTCAACATTCACCCCCATCCACCACCTTCAACATTCACTCCCTCCACCACCTTCAACATTCACTCCCTCCACCACCGACGCACAGTAGCAGCAGTGTGTGTACCATCTACAAGATGCACTGCAGCAACTCACCCAGGCTCCTTCGACAGCACCTTCCAAACCCACGACCGCTACCATCTAGAAGGACGAGGGCAGCAGACTCACGGGGTACACCACCACCTGGAAGTTCCCCTCAGAGCCACTCACCAACCTGGCTTGGAAATATATCGGCCATTCCTTCACTGTCACCAGGTGAAAATCCCGGGAAGTCCCTCTCTAGCAGTACGGTGGGTGTACCTACACCACAGGGACTGCAGCGGCTCAAGAAGGCGGCTCACCCCCCACCTTTTCAAGGGGCAATTAGAGGGATCGGGCAATAAATGCTGGGCCCAGCCAGCGACGCCCACATCCAAAGGGAGGTTACTGAAATGAACAGATGACTTGGTCGTTCCCAGTCGACTGTCGCTGGGGCCTTGCTGTGTCTGTGCGGGTGTAGGATTAGCCGCACTCAATCCAACGGCGGGAGACCTGCCAGTGGGGTAGGCGCCAAGGTGACGTAGGCCCGGCCCCGCGCGACCCGTGAACCGAAGACGAGCGTGGCACTCACCGGGCAGGTACTGGAAGGACTGGCAAGGACTCCTCTTCCTCTTCCCATTGCAGACCAGGAAGAGCACCGGGGCGGTGCTGGTGAGGCTCTGGTTGTGATAGGGGGGTACCTCGGCCAGGATCAGAGACTGCAAGAGAGGGGAGGGGAGAGCGAGGCAAGCAACAGAGAGAGGTCACTAACAGAGGGAGGCCACACACAGCACACGGAGAGATAGAGAGAGAGAGCCCGGAATCTAATCGAGGGGTTCGGGTGGTTTATATATAGAATAACAGATTCCTGGGAGTGAGTTACATACTGGAATCTAATCGAGGGGTTCGGGTGGTTTATATATAGAATAACAGATTCCTGGGAGTGAGTTACATACTGGAATCTAATCGAGCGGTTCGGGTGGTTTATATATAGAATAACAGATCCCCGGGAGTGTGTTACAGACTGGAATCTAATCGAGGGGTTCGGGTGGTTTATATATAGAATAACAGATACCCGGGAGTGAGTTACAGGCTGGAATCTAATGGAGGGGTTCGGATGGTTTATATATAGAATAACAGATACCCGGGAGTGAGTTACAGGCTGGAATCTAATCGAGGGGTTCGGGTGGTTTATATATAGAATAACAGATACCCGGGAGTGAGTTACAGGCTGGAATCTAATGGAGGGGTTCGGATGGTTTATATATAGAATAACAGATACCCGGGAGTGAGTTACAGGCTGGAATCTAATGGAGGGGTTCGGATGGTTTATATATAGAATAACAGATACCCGGGAGTGAGTTACAGGCTGGGATCTTGCGGGTGGGCGATGTGGTCGAACGCTGAGCTCTCACATTCTGTGATCAAATGCATCCTGGGGCAGCCGGGGGATGAAGGCCGATTTCTCACACGCGAGTGGGTGGGGGGCAGGGAGCTCGGCCTGGCAAGCTGGCGTCTTGCCACCTCGTGCCGCGCCGACCTCGGCGTGCGCGCTGCCTGGCTCTGCGCAGGAGCGCCCCCTGCACAGGCCATGGCGGACCTGCCGCTGGCTCTCACCTCTGTGCTCTTCGCCCTGTTGACCTTGGCCTCCACCTCCCACTGCGGCCGTCCTTCTGTGAGGAGGAAAGAGAGAGGAAGCTGAGCGACGTCGGCACAGTGCGCTCCCTGTGCCATTCTTTCCCATACCGCTCTCCACCCTATTCCCCTCCCCCACCAACCTTCCCGGCACCCGAAACTTCAGCCCATCCAAAACCCTGCCGGCACCCCCCGCCCCCACCCCAGTGTCCTAACTCACACCGAGCCCCATTCCCACCTCCCCACCGCTCTCGCCCTGTGCTCGCTGACCTTCGCCGGCTCCCAGTCTGGCAATACCTCGATTTTAAAACCCTCGCCCTTGTTTAAAAATCCCTCAATGGCCTCATATACTGCATCCCACTCCCCCCCGCCCCCCTCCCCAGCATTCCTCCACAATCCCCTCCCCTCCCTATCTCCGGAATCTCCTCCAGCCCCCACGACCCTCTGATTTCCCCGCGCTCCTCCAATTCCGGCCCCTCGGCCACCACCTCCCCCACCGATCTGAATCGCTCCATCATTGGCGGCCGTGCCTTCAGCTGCCTGGGGCCCTGAGCTCTGGAATTCCACCCCCTCCTAAACCTCTCCGTCTCTCTCGACCTCACTCTCCTCCTTTAAGACACCCCCTAAAACCGACCTCCTTGACCCATCCTGTGTCTACCTGTCCTCATATCTCGTTACGTGGTTCAGTATCTGATGTTTGATGACTGTCCTTGTGAATAGTCCTGGTCCATGTCCAAAATGCGGCAAGACCTGGACACTATCCAGGCTTGGGCTGACAAGTGGCAAGTAACATTCACGCCAGACAAGTGCCAGGCAGTGACCATCTCCAACAAGAGAGAATCTAAGCATCGCCCCTTGACGTTCAATGGGCATTACCATCACTGAATCCCCCATTAACAACATCCTGGGGGTTACCATTGACCAGAAACTGAACCGGACCAGCCATATAAACACAGGCTACAAGAGCAGGTCAGAGGCTGGGAATCCTGCGGAGAGTCACTCACCTCCTGACTACCCCCAAAGCCTGTCCACCATCGACAAGGCACAAGTCAGGAGTGTAATGGGATACTCCCCCCACTTGCCTGGATGAGTGCGGCTCCCACAACACTCGAGAAGCTCGACACCGTCCAGGACAAAGCAGCCCCCGCTCGATTGGCACCCCATCCACCAACATTCATTCCCTCCACCACCGACGCACAGTGGCAGCAGTGTGTGTACCATCTACAAGATGCACTGCAGCAACTCACCGAGGCTCCTTCGACAGCACCTTCCAAACCCACGACCGCTCCCATCTAGAAGGACGAGGGCAGCAGACGCACGGGGAACACCACCACCTGGGAGTTCCCCTCCGAGCCACACTCGCCATCCCGACTTGGGAATATATCGGCCGTTCCTTCACTGTCGCCGGGTCAAAAATCCTGGGAACTCCCTCCCTAACAACACGGTGGGTGTACCTACACCACAGGGACTGCAGCGGCTCGAGAAGGCGGCTCACCCACCACCACCTTCTCAAGGGGGCAATTAGGGGTGGGCCCAGCCAGCGACGCCTACAAATGAATTTTTTAAAACTGAGTGCGAACCAGGACTGTATATTGGCAATGTTAACAGGAATGACTAGTCTTGGCTTCTACATACTGAGAGGGGAAAGCAAGGCTGAGGGAGGAGAGGCTGAGGGAGGAGAGGCTGAGGGAGGGGAGGCTGAGGGAGGGGAGGCTGAGGGAGGGGAGGCTGAGGGAGGGGAGGTGTGGGGAAGGGGAGGCTGAGGGAGGGGAGGCATGAGGGAGGGGGGAGTGAGGGAAGGGGAGGCTGAGGGGGAGTGGGGGAGGAGGGGGACTGAAGGAGTGGGGCGGAACTGAGAAATGGAGGCCAGAGGGAGGGGAGGCTGAGGGAGGGGGACAGAGGAATGGAGGCCATAGGGAGGGGAGAGTGAGGGAGGGAGGGGAGAGTGAGGGAGGGGGGTACTGAGGGAGGGAGACAGAGGAATGGAGGCCATAGGGAGGGGAGAGTGAGGGAGGAGGAGGGGGGCTGAGGGAGGGGAGGTTGAGAGAGGGAGACAGTGGAATGGAGGCCAGAGGGAGGGGAGGCTGAGGGAGGGAGACAGTGGAATGGAGGCCAGAGGGAGGGGAGGCTGAGGGAGGGAGACAGTGGAATGGAGGCCAGAGGGAGGGGAGGCTGAGGGAGAGAGACAGAGGGAGCGAGGGGAGAGTGAGGGAGGAGGGGACTAAGGAAGGGGGAACTGAGGGAGGGGGGGACTGAGGGAGGCAATGCCAAGGGAGGGGAGGCAGAGGGGAGGCTGAGAGAGGAGGGGAGAGTGAGGGAGGGGAGGCAGAGGGAGGAGAGAGTAAAGGAGGAGAGACCGAGGAATGGGAGGCTGAGGGACAGGGCTGGGAAGCTGAGGGACCAGGGTGAGCGTGTGGGAGGAGGAGGAAGGGTCCCACTGCCCCGAGGCCCCAGGCGAGTTGGAGGTGGAGCCGGGCCCGGGAGGGAGGGCAGGGTGGGCGGGAGGGAGGGAGGGAAGGAGGGCAAGGCGACCCGCGGCCGTTACCTGGACCTTTCTCGATGAAAATGACCTTGGACTCCGGAAGGAAGTTGCAGCCGGTGAGAAGCAGCTCCTCTCCCCCAGTGACCGGGCACGAGGTGACGCTGTAACTCTCCACCTGAGGCAGCTCGTGGGCAGAGCGCTGGGCTGTGGGAGGAAGGCCAGAGAAGAGAGAGTGAGGCAGGCACACACACTTAACACGGTGGGCTTTGGGGGAATGGGGACCAGCTCCGGGAGCTCAGAGACCAATCCCGGTCAAGCGGGCAGGCAGGTGGCAAGCGCAGGTTAACGCGGGGAGATGCGAGATGAGAGGGCCCTGGACAGAGGAGGCCAGGTGGTTGGTGGGGGGGGGATTCAGGGGGGGGAGGGGAAACGTTCCCGTTGGCGGAAGGCTCCGGAACGAGGGGGGCACCCACCGTGCTGTTAGGGAGGGAGTTCCCAGGATTTTGACCCGGCGACAGTGAAGGAACGGCCGATATATTCCCAAGTCGGGATGGCGAGTGTGGCTCGGAGGGGGAACTTCCAGGTGGTGGTGTTCCCCGTGTGTCTGTTGCCCTCGTCCTTCTAGACGGTAGCAGTCGTGGGTTTGGAAGGTGCTGTCGAAGGAGCCTCGGTGAGTTGCTGCAGTGCATCTTGTAGATGGTACACACACTGCTGCTACTGTGCGTCGGTGGTGGAGGGAGGGAATGTTTGTAGATGGGGTGCCGATCGAGCGGGGGCTGCTTTGTCCTGGACGGTGTCGAGCTTCTCGAGTGTTGTGGGAGCCGCACTCATCCAGGCAAGTGGGGGGAGTGTCCCATCACACTCCTGACTTGTGCCTTGTCGATGGTGGACAGGCTTTGGGGGAGTCAGGAGGTGAGTGACTCTCCGCAGGATTCCCAGCCTCTGACCTGCTCTTGTAGCCACAGTATTTATGTGGCTGGTCCAGTTCAGTTTCTGGTCAATGGTAACCCCCAGGATGTTGATAGTGGGGCATTCAGTGATGGTAATGCCCACTGAACGTCGAGGGGCGATGGTTAGATTCTCTCTTGTTGGAGATGGTCATTGCCTGGCACTTGTGTGGCGCGAATGTTATTTTATGCACAGGGCTTCTCTCCACGAGGCATTGAGTCTGAAACGTGACATTTCAACCTCAGGGTCCAGGGAACAGAACCACAGCCAGGCCGAGAGAATAAGGCCCTCCTGACTCTCTGTCTATGGGCTGAGATCCAGGGGGTGTGGGTGGGTGTGGGTGAGGTCAATGCAGGCCCGGGAAGTGGGGGGACGACACTTACAGCACTCGATGGGGACGGACGAGGCCTGGAGTGAGACCACTTTGCCGTTCGGCTGAGGAATGTGAACTCGGAAGACCAGCTTCACTCTAGTGTTCTTCCTCCCGATGTCCGTTTCACCTTTCCGCAACTCGATGTCAGAGTTCCGAAGCTTCAATATTCCGGCGCAGTCGATGCTGCGGGAAGAGCACGGGAATTTAACGGGGAGAGTGACACACAGACCCCACCCCCATCAAACACTCCCAGGACAGGTACAGCACGGGGTAAGATACAGAGTAAAGCTCCCTCTACACTGTCCCCATCAAACACTCCCAGGACAGGTACAGCATGGGGTTAGATACAGAGTAAATCTCCCTCTACACTGTCCCCATCAAACACTCCCAGGACAGGTACAGCATGGGGTTGGATACAGAGTAAAGCTCCCTCTACACTGTCCCCATCAAACACTCCCAGGACAGGTACAGCACGGGATTAGATACAGAGTAACGCTCCCTCTACACTATCCCCATCAAACACTCCCAGGACAGGTACAGCACGGGGTTAGATACAGAGTAAAGCTCCCTCTACACTGTCCCCATCAAACACTCCCAGGACAGGTACAGCACGGGGTTAGATACAGAGTAAAGCTCCCTCTACACTGTCCCCATCAAACACTCCAGGACAGGTACAGCACGGGGTTAGATACAGAGTAAAGCTCCCTCTACACTGTCCCCATCAAACACTCCCAGGACAGGTACAGCACGGGGATAGAGAGGCCAAGAAATGCTGTTGGAGACTTTACTTTGCCGTCATGTTGTTTTCGGGCAGTAGCGACACCTCCAGGACTTTGGTAGTACCGACGACGGCCTCCTGGCTGGAGGTGGCCACCATCTTGCCAGTGATGCGGTGGACCTGGTAGAAGGCGTGGGGTCGGAGGTTGCGATCGTCGGCCGTCCCGATGAACATCTGGAGCGTCAGAGGCTTCTCCGCGTAGCCCAGGAGCTGCCGGGGGAAGGAAGGGCAGGTTTACAGCGGCGCCGAGGAAATATTAGAAACCCCCCTCCGATCTTTCCCACGTCCCCATCCCCATCCCCGCCATTTGACCCCTCCGGGTCGCCCAGGGTGAAAGGTCGAGCGTCCGCCCCCGTCCACCGCACCCCCAAGCCGCTCACATGCCGCCTGAAGAGGAAGAAGGGGCAGGGTTACCGACGGTGGTGGGGGGGGGGGGGGGGGTGTGCGGGGAACGGCACCAGGTGGGCCCCTCGTTTAGAGGGCCGGTGCCGTCAGGATGGGCCGAATGGCCCCGGGTTTCCAGAGTGCTGGTTGGGCCGCGCCGGGAGCGGCTCCGAGCACTGCACCTCAGGAAGGATAGGCCGGCCGCGGAGGGAGGGAGGGCGGTGTACATTTACCGGCATTGACACCCAGGACTCCCCGGCGGGAGGGAGTTAAATTATGAGGGGGGAGGGGTGGGGGGAGATCACACGAACGAGGGTTGTGGTCCCTGGAATTGAGAGGATTTTGGGTTGATTGGACCAACGTGATCCAACAAATGGGGTAGAGCGAGAGAGAGGGAGAAAGAGAGAGAGAAGGAGAAAGAGAGAGAGGGAGAAAGAGAGAGAGGGAGAAAGAGAGAGAGAAGGAGAGAGAGGGAGAAAGAGAGAGAGAGCGGGAGAGAGAGAGCAGGAGAGCGAGACAGAGAGAGAGGGAGAAAGAGAGAGAGAGCGAGCAAGAGAGGGAGACAGAGAGAGGGAGATGGGGAGGGAGAGAGAGAGAGAGGGAGACGGGGAGGGAGAGAGAGGGAGACGGAGCGGGAGAGGGAGGGAGATAGAGTGAGAGAGAGAGGGGACAGACAGGGAGGGGGGAGAGAGAGGGGGGCAGAGGAATGGGGGACAGAGAGAGAGGGAGGGGGAGAGAGTGGGGAGGGAGAGAGAGGGGATGGAGGGGAGAGAGTGGGAGGGAGAGAGAGAGGGAGAGTGGGGGGGCGAGGGAGAGAGGGAGGGTGAGAGAGAGATGGATAAACATGGAGAGAGGGAGGGGGGAGAGATGGAGGGAGGGGGGGAGAGAGGGAGGGAGGGGGGAGAGAGGGAGGGGAGGGGGAGAGAGAAAAAAGAGAAGGGGATAGAGAAAAGAGAGAGACAGAGAGACGGTTTGAGAGGGAGGGAGGGGAGAAAAAGGGTGAGAGAGAGAAAGAGAGTGAAAAGAGGGAAAGAGATAAAAGAAAGAGAGGGAGAGAGAAATGAAATAGAGAGGGAGGGGGGAGAGAGAGAGAGAGAGTGGGAGAACCAGAGACAGCGTTTCAGTTCGATGGCCATGCACA
>NW_027599372.1:0-2500 GCF_964194155.1 Cetorhinus maximus
GTGTGAGAGAGAGGGAGTGTGTGTGAGAGAGAGGGAGTGTGTGAGAGAGAGGGAGTGTGTGTGTGAGAGAGGGAGTGTGTGTGTGAGAGAGGGAGTGTGTGTGAGAGAGAGAGAGTGTGTGTGTGAGAGGGAGAGTGTGTGTGTGAGAGGGAGTGTGTGTGAGAGAGAGGGAGTGTGTGTGTGAGAGGGAGTGTGTGTGAGAGAGAGAGAGGGAGTGTGTGAGAGAGAGGGAGTGTGTGTGTGATGTTACTTGCCCCCTGTGGGTCTGTCTGTGGGTGTTTGGCGCACACCAGCACTTTTCCCCTTCTCCGCTTTGCTCCTTCCCCCCCTCCTCCCCCCTCCCCCTCCCCCCTCCCACCTCCCACCATTGCATGGGGCAGGGGGCAGGGGTGTGTGGGGAGTGCGGGTTAGGGGTGGGGTGGAGGGTGTGGGGGTGGGAGGGGTGTGTGGGGAAATGTAGGGGGGTCGGTTCGGGTAGCGTTCTTTGTACAAGGGAAGCCTTTGAGCTGTAAGAGCAGCGTGCGGTCCTATCAAAGGGGATGGGAGGGGCAGGGGGTGGGGGGTGGGGAGGGGCAGGGGGTGGGGGGTGGGGAGGGGCAGGGGGTGGGGCTGCTGGAAGAACTGACTTGAAAGGATGGCGGTCACGTTCAATGCAGAAAGAATGAGACATAAAGAGAGAGAGAGAGGGGGAGGAGGGAGAGGGAGAGAGAGAGAGAGAGGGAGGGAGGGAGGGAGAGAGAGAGAGAGAGAGGGAGGGAGGGAGAGAGAGAGAGAGAGAGGGAGGGAGGGAGAGAGAGAGAGGGAGGGAGGGAGGGAGGGAGAGAGAGAGAGAGGGAGGGAGGGAGAGAGAGAGAGAGAGAGGGAGGGAGGGAGGGAGAGAGAGAGAGAGGGAGGGAGGGAGGGAGAGAGGGGAGAGAGAGAGAGAGGGAGGGAGGGAGGGAGAGAGAGAGAGGGAGGGAGAGAGAGAGAGAGAGAGGGAGGGAGGGAGAGAGAGAGAGAGAGAGGGAGGGAGGGAGAGAGAGAGAGAGAGGGAGGGAGGGAGGGAGAGAGAGAGAAGGAGGAGGGAGGGAGAGAGGGAGAGAGAGAGAGAGGGAGGGAGGGAGGGAGAGAGAGAGAGGGAGGGGGAGGGAGGGAGAGAGGGAGAGAGAGAGAGAGAGGGAGGGAGGGAGGGAGGGAGAGAGAGAGGGAGGGAGGGCCCGTCTTTGGAATTAAAAGCTTCCGCGGCCCCGCCCGCACCGGCCAAGTTCGCTTTTGACTTCTCCCCCTTGCCTTAGATCAAGTGCCCGCAGGCTGTTTAAGGCCGAGTGAAAATTGGCCCCTGATAGGATTTATTTTAATTCACGATATTTTAATTCCCCCGATTCTGGATCTTTCTGTACGCCCCGGAGGCTCCCCCGCCCCTGCCTCACACACCCCAACCCTTCCCCACCCCCCGGCAACTCTCTCTCTCTCCCCCACCCACCCCGTCTTCATGCTCCTGCACGTAGCTTGTAAACTAGTGCCTTGCATTTTTCATTCACACACACACTCTCACACACACTCACGCACACACACATTCTCTCATTCTCACACACATCACACATACTCACACACACGCTCTCTCTCTCTCACGAAAACTCACACACTCACACAAACACACACACACACATTCTCACACACACACACTCACTCACACACACATTCTCTCTCACACACACACACTCTCACACACTCACACAAACACACACACACACACAAACACGCACAGACACAAACACACACATATACACACTGTCTATCACATGCATTCAAACTCACACACACATTCATACACACACACATGAGTTCACACATGAACACACACACATGCACGCAAAAGCACACACATGCACTCTTTAACACACACACTCACATACTCTTACATTCAGACACACACAAACTCAGACATAGACGCACACATTGACATACAGTAACTCTCACTCATGCTCATGCATACAAATACACATACACACACATACACGTACACTTAAATACAGACAAACACACTCATTCACACATGCATATACATACAAATACACTTGTACAAACACACATACAGACACACTCACATAGATACATACGTATGCATTCAGACAAATACAGTCATGTAGTCACACACAGACACACAAACACACTCACATTCTCTCTCTCACACACAAGTACACACATTAACACAAACACACACATTCTCTCACACACACACAAGCACACACTCTCACACAAACACACTTACTTTCTCCCACACACACAAACACACTCACATTCTCTCTCCATCACATACACACACTCTCTCACACAGAAGCACACACACTCACACAGACTCACACTCTCTCTCTCTCTCTCATACACAAGCGCACACACTCCCACAAACACACTCGCATTCTCTCTCTCTCGCTCTCTCACACACACACTCACAAACACACTCACATTCTCTCTCTCTCACACACACACCCACACACTCACACAAACACACTCACATTCT
>NW_027599372.1:10000-12500 GCF_964194155.1 Cetorhinus maximus
CACACAAAAACACACACACATATATATACAACATATCCTGTTCTGAGCATTAATATAATGTATAAATATATATGTAGGAAATATTTTATGCGTGTGTGTGCATGTATGTGTTTATATAGATATATAATAGATACATAATAGGTATATATGTATATCGGTCATACATTCTCAAACAGCCTCAGCGCTTAATGTCACCTGTTGCCTATAATTCCAGATATTTCATGTATAACTCTCCATACATAAACCCCAAACCCTGCCGGTTTATTTGAAAGTAACAGGTTTTTAGTTTAATCCTTCAGTAATTTGAAACTGGAGCGGGGCGGGGGGGGGATGTGTGTGTGTGTGTGTGTGTGTGTGGAGGTGGGGGCGGTGTTTGGCAGGGAGTACTGACGGGGATGTGTGAAAAAATAATTAAAGATTTTAAAGAAGGGAGAGGAAGTTTTCTTCAGAGAGAGAGAGAGAGATTGAAAGATGAAAGGAGATTTATTTTTTTGGTAAACCTCCGCCCTTTCCCTCTTTAATTTTTCTGTTCTCGATGCTGTTCGATATCTATCTTTCTCTGACACCCCCCCCACCCACCCCACTCTCCCATCTTAAGTGCATTGATTTTGATATATTTGCAATATCAACTTTACATCACGTGTCACAGGGACCTGTAATTCCAGAAGGATACGTCATTCTTAGCAACATTTTTTTAGTGTAAGAGAGAGAGTGTGTGTGTGAATGTTTGTGTGTGTGTGCGTGTGTGTGTTTTGTGTGTGTGTGTGTGTGTGTGTATGTGTGTGTGTGTGTGTGCTTTTCTGCAGTCTCTCTGGGTCCTAAGTTGCATGGGAGAGGAGCAGAGATGTTTAACTCCGTGAGCCTAACTAACCTCTGCTCGCAGTCGCACAAGGACAGGCCGGCGGGTTGCGCGGATCGGGCGGCCATGTACCTGCCCGGCTGCGCGTACTACTTGCCCGATTTCGGCGCCGTCCCGGCGTTCGCCCCGACCCGCCAAGTCGCCTACCCGCACGCGTCCGGCGTCCCCCAGGTCCAGGGGGCGAGGGAAGCTTCGTACGGCTTGGAAGCGGCCGAGGATTTAGTGCGCCGGGAGGCGCTGATGCGTTCGCCGCCGCCGCCGGGTCTCCCGCCGCCGGGACCCCCGCCGCCGCCGCCGCCGCCGCCGCCGTGCCCCGTCGCTGGCATGTTCCTGAGGAGCGAGAGGGTGTACAGCAACCGGCACCACGACCACCACCGCCAACAACACCCCTACCACCAATACCCCCACCCCCATCACCACCCCCACCCCCACCACCACCACCACCAGCGGCAGCAGTCCAGCTCCGGCCAGCACCCGCCCCACGCCTGCTGGTCAAAGGGCAGCGTACTGCCGCAAGCCTTCGACCGCTTCTTCGACAGGGCTCACGGCGGGGCCGCCTTGGCCGTCGAACAGCCGGCGGCGGCGGCGGCGGGGACCGCGGCGGCGGCGGGAACGGCGGCGGCGGGAACGGCGGCGGCGGGAACGGCGGCGGCGGGAAAACCCGGCCCCCGCAAGGGCGACCAGGCGGACGCGGGGGCGGCCCCGGTCCCGCGAGAGGGGCAGCAGGAGAGAGCGGCGGCGGCGGCGGCTCCCGGTAATACGGTGGAAAAGAGCAGCAGCAGTTCTAGTAGGTTGGCACTTTTCTCTGTGTGTGTGGGAGAGAGAGAGAGAGAGACAGAGACAGATGTGTGTGTGTGTGAGAGAGAGAGAGAGAGACAGAGACAGATGTGTGTGTGTGTGTGAGAGAGAGAGAGAGAGACAGAGACAGATGTGTGTGTGTGTGTGAGAGAGAGAGAGAGAGACAGAGACAGATGTGTGTGTGTGTGAGAGAGAGAGACAGAGAGAGACAGAGACAGATGTGTGTGTGTGAGAGAGAGAGAGAGAGAGAGACAGAGACAGATGTGTGTGTGTGTGAGAGAGAGAGAGAGAGAGACAGAGACAGATGTGTGTGTGTGTGAGAGAGAGAGACAGAGAGAGACAGAGACAGATGTGTGTGTGTGTGAGAGAGAGAGACAGAGAGAGACAGAGACAGATGTGTGTGTGTGTGAGAGAGAGAGACAGAGACAGATGTGTGTGTGTGTGTGTGTGGGAGAGAGAGAGACAGAGACAGATGTGTGTGTGTGTGTGTGTGTGGGACAGAGAGAGAGAGAGACAGAGACAGATGTGTGTGTGTGTTTTGTTTTTAAAATAAATACAAGCCTGCTACACTTTGGCCGTCAAATTTTATGTGAGGTTTTATAAGCGTTAGAGGGCACTTTATGGAGAGGGGAGAACGCTGTGTCCCAATACGAGGTATCTTTATGGTCGAAATTTACCTTTGGAGGATCCATTAGACCCGGTTCCACTCCAAGCGAGCCTGTAAAATTTTAAACACTCCAATCTCCCGTCTTTAACGAGAATAGGGGGGGGGGGTCGTTAAAAAAGTTAAAACAGCCTCCTCCCCCGGGCCCCCAATACTCCCCATTTCCTTCTCCCTCTCTC
>NW_027599372.1:17500-20000 GCF_964194155.1 Cetorhinus maximus
AAGAGCGAGAGAATGTATATGTGAGAGAGACAGTTTTTGTGTGTGTGTCTGCCTGTGTGTGTGAGGGAGAGAGAGAGAGAGAGAGGGAGTGAGAGAGAGAATGTGTGTGACAGGGAGTTGTGTTGGTCTCTGCCTCTGTGTGTGTGTGTGTGTGACAGTGAGAGAGGGAGAGAGAGAATGTGTGTGTGTGCCTGTGTGTGTGTGTGTGTGTGAATGCGTGCGAGAGGGAGAGAGAATATGCGTGTGAGAGAGTGTTTGTGTGTTTGTCTGCTTGTTTGTGTGTGTGTGTGTGTTGTGAGTGGGTGTCTTGGGTGTGAGAGAGAGAGAATGTGTGTGAGAGAGGGTGTTTGTGTGTGTGTGTGTGTGTGGGGCTCTGTGTGTTTTGGGGTGGCTGTGTCGGATGTGTGAGTTTGTGTCGTGTGTTTGCGTGTGTGAGTGTTTGTGTGGGATTGGGAGTGTGGGAGAGTGTTTGTGTGAGTGTTTGTGTGTGAGAGACTGCTTTGTGTGTGTGTGTGTTACACTGTTATACACATGGATAAACTACTATCAGGATTTGTTAGTTTTTTTGATAGTGTTTGTATACGTGTTGGGTGTGTATTTGTGTGAGAGAACGTGTGAGAGAGAATGCATTGGGTGTGTATGTGCGTGTTTGTTATCTATATGGATACAGCAGTACTATCAAATTTTGCCAGCGTGTTTGCTAGTGTGCGAGTGTGAGTGTGTGTGTGTGCTTGTGTTTGGTGTATTAGATGTGTGTTTGTGTGAGAGTGTGTGGGAGAAGGTGTGGTGTGTGAGTGTGTGGGTGTCTATGTGGTGGGTGTGTTGGATGTGAGAGTGTGTGTGTTTGTGTATGTGCCTCTGTGTGTGTGTGTGTGTGTGTGTGTGTGTGAAGAAGTGTGTGAAAGAGGATGTGCTTTGTGTGTGTGTATGTGTATGTGTGCGTGTGTGAGTGTGTCTGTGAGTGTGTGTGTGTGTGTAGGTGTGCCTGTGTGTACGAAGAAGAGAGTGTGCAAGAATGTGCTTTGTGTGTGTGTGTGTGAGTGAAGAGAGTGTGAAAGAGAATGTGCTTTGTGAATGTGTGCATGTGTGTGTGTGTGAGAGTGTGTCTGTGTGAGTGTGCGCGTGTGTGTGCCTGTGTATACGAAGAAGAAAGTGTGAAAGAATGTGCTTTGTGTTTGTGTGAGTGTGTGTGTGTGTGTGAAGAGAGTGTGAAAGAGAATTTGATTTCTGTGTGTGTGTGATAGAGGGAGAGAGAGAGATTGTGATAGAGGGAGAACGTGTGAGAGAAAAATGTGTGTTCTGCGTTTTTGTGCCTGTGCGTAATATGTGAAATTGATAAAAATTTAAATTATACATGTATATAACACATATACATATATGCAATGTATATTTATGTACATACACACACACATGTATCATATGCATGCATATTACGTATGTATGTATATAATATATATATATTATACGTATATTATTGTTACATGTATATTTACATAGTTAGGGCAGACTCACCGAATTGAAAAGTTGATCTCACCGGACAGATCAAACAGAAGTTGTTGGGATATGGGCCCCTCTCGCTCTTGTGTCCCAGTCTCCTTGGAGGCAAGGGGATGGCAACTAGGTGGTGTGTGTGAGCATGTAACTCACCCCTCACAATTAATGCTCCGTGACTGACATTGTTCAGTGAGAAACGTGTTCAGTCTAGACGAAATTATAAACATTGAAAGAGAGAGAGAGAAAAATAGTCCCAGTCCGGAATCTAAAAAGCTGACTTTATTCTTAACTGGCTCGGCAGCACGGGAGCCTCTACTTCCGTGGTGAGGCAGTTAAGTAACAACTGGCCTAACTGCTGCTCGCCTTCCTGTGTTCTTCCTTTGTGTGAGTGTGTGTGTACCTGTGTGTTTGTGTGTGTGTGTGTGTCTGTGTGTGAGCGTGTGTGTGTGTCTCAAAGTGTGTGTCTGTGTGAGCGTGTGTGCGTGTACCTGTGTGTGTGTGTGTGTGTGTGTGCCTCAAAATGTGTGTGTGTGTGTGTGTGTGTACCTGTGTGTGTCTGTATTTTGCATCCCTCTCTCTCTCTCTCTTGCTCCCCTCCCTCTCTCTCAATATGTGCATCCGTGTGTACCTGAGCATGCGCATTTGCCTCAGTGTGTGAGTGTGAGTGTGCGTGTGTGTGTTTGTGTGTGAGTGTGTGGTGTGTGTGAGTGTGTGTTTGTGTGTGAGTGTGTGTGTGTGTGAGTGTGTGTGTGTGGAGGGTGTGTGTGTGTGTGGTGGGTGTGTGTGTGTGAGTGCGTGGTGTGTGTGTGAGTGTGTGGTGGGTGGGTGTGTGAGTGTGTGGTGGGTGGGTGGGTGACTGTGTGTGTGTGTGTGTGGTGTGTGTGTGTGTGTGTGGTGGGTGGGTGGGTGAGTGTGTGTGTGTGAGTGTGTGTGTGTGACTGTGTATTTGTGTGTGAGTGTGTGGTGGGTGTGTGTGTGAGTGTGTGTGAGTGTGTGTGTGAGTGTG
>NW_027599372.1:25000-27510 GCF_964194155.1 Cetorhinus maximus
GGAGAATGAGAGACAGAGACATAGAGGGAGACAGAGACAGACATAGAGAGAGAGAGAGAGAGAAAGAGAAACACAGATAGGGAGAGACAGAGACATAGAGGGAGACAGAGGTAGACAGAGAGAGAGAGAGAAACACGGAGAGAGAGAGACAGAGACATAGAAGGAGACAGAGACAGACAGAGAGAGAGAGAGACAGACAGAAACACGGAGAGGGAGAGACAGAGACATAGAGGGAGACAGAGACAGAGAGAGAGAGAGAGAGAGAGAGAGAGAGACAGAAACACAGATAGGGAGAGACAGAGACATAGAGGGAGACAGAGACAGAGAGAGAGAGAGAGAGAGAGAAACACAGAGAGGGAGAGACAGAGACATAGAGAGAGACAGAGATAGACAGAAAGAGAGAGAGAGAGAAACACAGAGAGGGAGAGACAGAGACATAGAAGGAGACAGAGATAGAAAGAGAGAGAGAAACACGGAGAGGGAGAGACAGAGACATAGAAGGAGACAGAGACAGACAGAGAGAGAGAGAGACAGACAGAAACACGGAGAGGGAGAGACAGAGACATAGAGGGAGACAGAGACAGACAGAGAGAGAGAGAGACAGAGAGAGAGAGAGAGAGACAGAGAGAGAGAGAGACAAACAGAAACACGGAGAGGGAGAGACAGAGACATAGAGGGAGACAGAGACACAGAGAGAGAGAGAGACAGACAGAAACACGGAGAGGGAGAGACAGAGACAGAGAGAGAGAGAGAGAGAGACAGAGAGAGAGACAGAGAGAGAGGGAGACAGAGAGAGACAGAGAGAGAGAGAGAGAGGGACAGAGAGAGAGAGAGAGAGAGAGAGACAGAGAGAGAGACAGAGAGAGAGGGACAGAGAGAGAGAGAGAGAGACAGAGAGAGAGACAGAGAGAGAGGGACAGAGAGAGAGAGAGAGAGACAGAGAGAGAGACAGAGAGAGAGGGAGACAGAGAGAGAGAGAGACAGAGAGAGAGAGAGAGAGAGAGAGAGAGAGAGAGAGAGACAGAGAGAGAGACAGAGAGAGAGGGACAGAGAGAGAGAGAGAGAGACAGAGAGAGAGACAGAGAGAGAGGGACAGAGAGAGAGAGAGAGAGACAGAGAGAGAGACAGAGAGAGAGGGAGACAGAGAGAGACAGAGAGAGACAGACAGAGAGAGAGACAGAGAGAGAGACAGACAGAGAGAGAGACAGAGAGAGAGAGAGACAGAGAGAGAGAGAGACAGAGAGAGACAGACAGAGAGAGAGACAGAGAGAGAGAGAGACAGAGAGAGAGAGAGAGAGAGAGACAGAGAGAGACAGAGAGAGAGACTTGGAAACAGGAATAAGG
This sequence comes from Cetorhinus maximus, assembly GCF_964194155.1. Taxonomy (NCBI): domain Eukaryota; kingdom Metazoa; phylum Chordata; class Chondrichthyes; order Lamniformes; family Cetorhinidae; genus Cetorhinus; species Cetorhinus maximus. The sequence goes on from NW_027599372.1 coordinate 26,345, forward strand.
AAGTACAGAGACACCAAGTTTAGGCGGGGAGAGGGGAGCTGGGTGAAGACGGTTCTGTGATTAAAGGGTTAAACTCTCCCATGTGCGGAGAACACTCGGCTGCTCTCCTGTTCATATCCCCCCCACCCCCCACCACCACCCCCCCCACCACTCTCAACCCCACACTACCTCCCAACCTCACCCCACCCCATCCCCACCCTACACCCCGACCTCCACCTCCTCCCCCACCCTAAACCCCCCACCCCTTAAACCCCCCCCCACTCACCCACCCCCACCCCAACCGACACCCCCCCTCACCCACACCCACCCCACCCCACACAATCTCTAAGCCGGGTTTTCCGTTCTGATCTGGGCATCTGTTGTTATTGTTGAGAGTGTGCGTGTTTATTTCCCCTGTGCGATATGCTGGGGGAGGGAGCGAGGGGACGGGGAAGGAGGGAGGGCAGTCTGGAATGTGAGATGGAAGCTCCGGAAGTACGAAGTGGAGGAGGGGGTGTTGTGGCTGAAAGGGGTGGGGTTGTTGTGTGAATGGGCAGACGGCAATGGCATTGTGGAGTGGACTTGAGACGGCCTCCGATATCCTTGAGTGCATCTTACAGGGTCATAAATGTCTGGCTCTGTCTCCTTCTGTCTGTGCACCCAACCCCCTTCCAATTGCTCTTCCCTCTGATTCCTTCATGTGTGTGTGTGTGTGTGTGTGTGAGAGAGAGAGAGAGAGAGAGGGTGTGTGTGTGTGAGAGAGAGTGTGTGTGTGTCTCTGTGTGTGAGAGAGAGTGTGTGTGTGCCTGTGCACGTGAGAGAGAGAGAGAGAGAGTGTGTGTGTGTGACTGTGTGTGTGTGTGTGACTGTGTGTGTGTGTGTGTGTGAGAGTGTGTGTGTGTCTGTGCATGTGAGAGTGTGTGTGCATGTGAGAGAGTGTGTGTGAGAGAGAGTGTGTGTGTCTGTGTGTGTGAGAGAGTGTGTGTATGTGAGAGTCCATGTGTGTGTGTGTGTATGTGTGTATGTATGTGTGTGTGTGAGTGAGTGTGTGAGTGTGTGTATGTGTGTGAGTGTGTGTATGTGTGTGAGTGAATGTATGTGTGTGTGAGAGTGTGTGTGTCTGTGCGCGTGAGAGTGTGTGTGTGTGTGTGAGACTGTGTATGTGTGCGTGTGTGAGAGTGTGTGTG
>NW_027599373.1:0-27479 GCF_964194155.1 Cetorhinus maximus
TCTTCCCCCCCCCCCCCCCCCCCCTTCTCTTCTTTCTCTTCCCCCCCCCCCTTCTCTTCTTTCTCTTCCCCCCCCCCCCCCCCCCCCCCCTTCTCTTCTTTCTCTTCCCCCCCCCCCTTCTCTTCTTTCTCTTCCCCCCCCCCCCCCCCCCCCCTTCTCTTCTTTCTCTTCCCCCCCCCCCCCCCCTTCTTTCTCTTCCCCCCCCCCCCCCCCCCCCTTCTTTCTCTTCCCCCCCTTCTCCTTCGCCCCACTCCCCCCGCCCGACCCCGGGTCCTCTCACTTACCTCCTGCCGACGAGCCGGGTATTGGGACCCTCACCCACCCCAACGCGCTGGACGTCTGAGTGAAGCCAACGTGTGGTTGTTTGTGTCACTGCGCATGCGTGCGAGCGCCATCTTCACCGGCTTTTTCTTTGCTCCTCGGGAACACGTTCGCTGAGAAAGAGAGAAACCTGCCTGGATTTATACATCAATCGGCCAGAAAATAAAACCGGCACACAGTTGGCTAAGGCAGTTCGTTGCCAATTTTACTGTTACAGCGATAGGCCAGGTGAAAAAGCGATTAGAGGAGGGTGTTCGGTGCTGTGAGGAATTCCATGTGACACGGGGCGGGGGTACGAGTTTGAGAGAGAGAGAGACTGCGATTGGAACGTGGACATCAGGCAGGCTTCGGGCACATTACCCCACGTAGGCCGCAGCGGAGTCCAGCTGTTAAAAACACCTTGGGGCATGAGTGGGCATTTCTGTACAAGGCTGTGATCTTAATGTTAAGACAGGAGGAGCTGGTCAGCAGTTGGCACTTCGGTTAAAACTGCTGGTTTTCAGCCCCAGTATTCAAGATCAGCATTAAGTGTAACTTTTTGAATCATGTTTCTCTATTTTAGAGTGTTGGAAGTGCTCATGTTTGAAACATACATATCATATGGATGTTTGAGTGGGGTAAACTAAGCCTACCGTTACAAAATCCCAACCGTTTAATTGTTGGAATGGGTAGTGGCTTCGTCATTCAGCTTTTCACTTGTTAACATGTCAAAAATCTAGTTGTACTATAGCACTTCTGATAATGGTCTTTCAAACTTGCTAACGCTGGGTTTTTTTTAGCTTTCATAAATCCACTAAGCTGCAAAGTTTCTGTTAATATTTATTGTACTAAAGTGCAGTAGAGAATGCGTAAATATTTAAATGTATAAAATTGCTTACTCATACCATGTTGAATTGTGTCTATTTTGTTGAAGTTAATTTTGTTTAAAGGAAAGGAGTGATTGCAAACCCATCATTTTTAGTGAGAAGTCACCTCTTTCCTAAGGAAACTAGTTGCTGGCACAAATTAATTTGATAGGTTTGTTACTCTATCTTTTTTGAGTCTAGTATTTGATTCTATTGCATTCATTTGTGAAATGATTGTTGTACAGTACTTGTTAAATATTCCCCTTCAGCTTTTATGTATTTTTTGTCTTTTTAATTCGTTCATGAGATGAGAGCATCATTGGCTAGGCCAGCTTTTGTTGTGCATCCCTAATTTCCCTTGAGAAGGTGGGGGTGAGCTGCCTTTTTAAACCTCTGCAATTTGTGTGATGTAGGTACACATACAATGTTGATAGGAGGGGAGTTCCAGGATTTTGACCAACAGTGAAGGAATCGCAATATAGTTCCAAGTTAGGATGGTGTGTGACTTCGAGGGAAATTTGCAGATGGCGGTGTTCCCATGCACCTGCTGCCCTGATTCTTTTCTGTGCTAGAGGTCGTAGGTTTGAAAGGTGCTTTCAAAGGAGCCTTGGTGAGTTGCTGCAGCGCATCTTGTATGTAGTAACACTGCTGCCACTTGTGTTGGTGGTGAGGGAATGAATATTAATGGGTGTACTGATCAAGGGGGCTGATTTATCCTGGATGGTGTTATTGAAGCTGCACTCATCCAGGCATGTGGAGAAGTATTCCATCACATTTCTGACTTGTGCCTTGTAGATGGTAGACAGGTTTTGGGGAGTCAAGAGGTGTGTCACTCGCTGCAGACTTCCCACTTCTGACCTGCTCTTGTAACCATGGCATTTATATGGCTAGTCCAGTTAAGTTTCTGCTCAGTGGTAAATCCCAGGGGGGATTCAGCAATGGTAATGCCATTGAATGTCCTGGGGAGATGGTTAGATTCTCTCTTGCTGGAGGTGGCCGTTGCCTGACACTTGTGTGACATGAATATTATTTGCCACTAAACAGCACAAGCCTGAATGTTGTTCAGGTCCTGCTGCATTTGGCAGAGACTGCTTCAGTATTTGAGGTATCGCAAATGGTACTGAAGACGGTGCAATCATTAGTGAATGTTCTGACTTTTATGATGGAGATGCGTTCATTGAAGCAGCTGAGGATGGCTGGGTCTAGGACACTACCCTGAGGAACTCCTGCAGTGATGTCCTGGGACTGAGATGGTTGACCTCCAACAACTACAGCCATCTTTCTTTGTGCGAGGTATGACTCCAAGCAGTGGAGAGTCTTACTTCTGATACCCATTGCCTTCAATTTTGCTAGGGCTCCTTGATGCCCCACTTGGTCAAATGCTGCCTTGATGTCAAGGGCAGGCACCCTCATCTCACCTCTTTAATTCAGCTCTTTTGTCTATATTTGGACTAAGGCTGTAATGAGGTCTGCTGAATTGCCCTGCCGGAACTCAAATTGAGCATCGGTGAGCAGGTTATTGCTGAGTAAGTACTTGATAGTACTGTTGATTACCCCTTCCATCACTTTTCTGATGATTGAGTGTAGACTGATGGGCAGTAATTGACCAGATTGGATGTGGTACTTTTTGTGGACAGGACATACCTGGAAAATTTTCCACATTGTCAGGTAGATGCTCGTGTTGTAGTTGTACTGAAACAGCTTGGCTAGGGGCGCAGCTAGTTCTGGAGCGTAAGTCTTCAGTACTGCAGCTGGGATGTTATGAGGGCCCATAACCTTTCCTTTATCTAATATTTGCAGCCATTTCTTGATACCATGTGAAGTGAATCAAAATGACTGAAGGCTGGCACATGTAATGCCTCAGGAGGAGGCCAGGTGGATCATTCAGTCAGCACGTCTGGCTAGAGATGGTTGCATATACTTCAGCCTTGTCTTTTGCATCTGTTGGACTTCCCCATTGTTGAGGGTGGAGATGTTTGTGGAGCCTCCTCTTCTGATTAGTTGTTTAATTGTCTACCTCTATTCATGATTGGATCTGATCATATCCATTGGTTATGGGATTGCTTAGCACAGTCACTTGCTGCGTCATGAATGTAGCCCTTTGTAGCTTTGCCATGTTTGCACCTCATCTTTAGGTATGCTTGATGCTGTCTTTTGGCATGCTGCCCTGCACTGCTCATTGAACAAGGGTTGATCCTTTTGCTTAATGGTATTGGTAGAATGTCGGCCATGAGGTTACAAATTGTGGTTGAATGCAATTCCGCTGCTGCTGATGGCCCACAGAACCTCATGGATGTCCGGTTTTGAGCTGTTACATCTGTTCTGAATCCATCCTCTTTAGCACAGCGGTAGTGGCACATAGCACAATGAATGGTATCCTTGGTGTGAATACGGGACTTCATCTCAGCAAGAACTGTGTGGTGCTCTCTTCCACCAATACTGTCATGGACAAATACATCTGACAGGTAGATTGGTGAGGGCGAAGTCAATTGAAGTTTTTTCCCCTCTTGTTGCTTTCCCCACCTGCCACAGGCCCAGTCTGCAGATTCTCCCATCAGGACTCAGCCAGCTTGGGCAATAGCCATGATACAGAGGCACATTTGATGGGAATTCTACTGTAGTTGGGGTCTTCATTTTCGCTACTCAGAGCTTCTTCCAAGTGGTGTTCAATATGGAGGAGCACTGACACATGAGCTGAGGGAGGGCAGTAGGTGGTAATCTGCTGAAGGTTTCCTTGTCCATGTTTGACCTGGTTCCATGAGACTTCATGGGGTCCAGGCTCAATGTTGGACTCTTGTGACCACCTCTTCCCAGATGTGTACCACCATTTCTGGAGGGTCCGTCCTGCTGGTGGAAGAGAACATACCAAGAGATGGAGGAGCCTGGGACATTGGCTGTAAAGTATGATTCTGAGTATGACCATCAGGCTGTTGCTTGAGTAGTCTGTGGTTCAGCTTTCCCAGTTTTGGCACTGGTTCCAGATATCAGTGAGAAGGGCTTTGCAGGGTTGACTGGACAGTGTGTGTCTTTGACTGAGGCAATGGAAACGACAATCCTGGGTGGTCCATCCTGTTTTATCTGTATTCAACTTTTCTTTAGTGGTTTGATACAACTGAATGGTTTGCTGGGCCATTTCTGAGGGCACTTAAGACTCAAAAACATTGCGATAGGTTTGCCATCACGTATAGGCTAGACCAGGTAAGGATGGCAGATTTCCTTCCTTGAAGGGCATTGGTAAACTAGATGGGTTTTGAGACAGTTTGATAGTTTCATGATCGTGGTGACAGATACAGACTTTTTATTCCAGATTTATGAATTAATTGAATTTAACTTCCGCCAGCTGCCATGGTGGGGATGAACTCATGTCTCTGGAACATTAGTCGGTGCCTCTGAATTCTTAGTCCAGTAACTTCACCACTATGCTACCATTCCCTTCTGTTACTTGCTGTTTTGTTTTTAAAAGCAGTTATTTCTTTATACACTATTTACATCGAATAACTCAGCTAATTTATTTATACAAAAAAACAATTAATTCATCAGATCTCATTTATGAAAGTACAGATGACCTCACATTGTGTTGGGGAAATTTCAATTGCAAAAATTTGCTATGGTGTCTCTAACAGATAAAAATATTTTGGCATATCCCTTTAATAACTTTAATGTATCTGGATGTGCTTGCTGCCTTGGCTGTTACAGACTTTACATAGGATTACGTAGAATATATGGCGTGGAAACAGACCATACAGCCCTGCCTGTCCATGCAGGTGTTAATACTTCACTCAAGCCTCCTCTCATCTTTTCTCATCTAAATCTAACGTTGTAATCCTCTTTTCCTTTTTTCTTCATATGCTTGTCTAGTTTCCCCTTAAGTGCATCTGTATTTTTCACTTTAACCACTCCCTGTGTTCACAAGTTCCACATCATTATAATCTTTAGGTAAAGAAGTTTGTTCTAAATTCCCAATTGAATTTCTTGGTGACTACCTTATGTTATATGATAGCATCTCGTTATGCTCTTCCCCACAAGAGGAAACATTCTCTGTATCCACTTTATCAAAATCTTTCATAATTTTAAAGAGCTCTATTAGGTCTTCCCACAGCTGCCTTTATTCAAGAGAAAAGAGTCCCCAGTCTGTCAATCCTTTGCTGATATGTATACTCACTCATTTCCGATATAGTTTTTGTATATCTTCTCTGCGTGCTCTCCAGCGCCTCTAAATCCTATTATAATATTCAAGCAATAGGTGATCTTCCTATTCTTCCTACCAAAATGTAGTACTTCATTTTTCTATGTTGAACTTTGTTTGCCAATTATTTGCAAGCTTAGTGTCCTCCTGTAACTTGTTCCAGTCTTCCTCAGTATTATCTATTCCACCCACCCACCCCCAAATTTGGTGTCAACCAGAAGTTTAGAAATTGTGTTTTTAATTCAAAAACCCAAATCGTTAATGACTTGTGAACAGCTTAATGTGTTCATGTACCTGCTTTTAATAATTTAAAATCGTAACATTGCACTTGATATGTTGTACATGACTACACCATGACACTATTGAATTTGAATGTTTGCAGTTGACAAATGTATCACTTGAACAGATTAAGTATGGAGCTGTACAGTGTTTATTTGTAACTGAACTTTTATCACACTACAAAATATTGCAATTTTTAAAAATGCATTTGCATAGACCTAGATTAACATTGAAAGATAGTAAATTAACCCAATTGGCATGCAAAGATTTGTATTAAATATTGAACCTATTTTTTTAAACTTCAAAAGTAGCATATCCATTTGCTTTTGTTAAATCAGAAAATGCCTCGTGTGGCTTCAGTTGCTTCCCAAATTATTGATTTTCTGCATCTTCAAATTATTTGTTATTTTTGAAATTTTTAGTAACACACTTAGTTACTAACAATGTACACCAGTATAATCTGTCTTGTAATTATGTGGTGATTCTGATTAACGGGTTTTTTTTTGTAGACTCTGCTCCGTGTCTGGCATGATACAAAGCATTTTTTGCCAAGATATAAGCTCTCTGAGGCAATATGGCAGATAAGCTAACAAGAATTGCCATTGTCAGCCATGATAAGTGCAAGCCCAAGAAATGCCGTCAGGAGTGCAAGAAGAGCTGTCCAGTGGTTCGAATGGGTAAGTAATTTTGTTTTAAATTTTATTGCTGTACATGGATTGTAAGAAAAATAAACTTATACATGATGACTTTATTTATTCGTTCATGTGGGTGTCGCTGGCTAGGCTAGAATTTATTGCCCATGTCAGAGAGCATTAAGAGTCAACCACATTGCTGTGGGTTTGGAGTCACATGTAGGACAGCAGATTTCCTGCCCTAAAGGACATTAGTGAACAGGTGGGGTTTTACAACAATCAGTGGTTTCGTGGCCATCGTCAGACTTCTAATTCCAGATTTTTATTGAATTCCATTTTCACCATCTGCCATGGTGAGATTCAAACCCAAGTCCCCAGAGCATTATCCTGGGTCTCTAGAATACTAGCCAATGACAATACCACTTTGCTACTCCTCTCCACGAGGCAAGCTATGTTTAGTAAACCTGTGGTATTTATTGGCATGCTAACACCCTATACCTGGTTATAGGTGAAGAGATCAATTTGTTGCTTAGTGTTCTATCCCTTGAAAGTTTTGTTCAGTGCATTCATAATGTGTTAAGAAAAATCTCCTTGCAATTTTTTAACAATGATTGGTGAGTACAAAAATCTCCACAAATCAGTGGAATATAAAGGTAGGTGGTGGAGTAATGATATTGTCACTGGACTAGTACTCCAGATCCCCAGGATAATGCTCTGGGTTCGAATCCCACCACAACAGATGGTGAAATTTGAATTCAATAAAAAGTATAGAATTAAAAGTCTAATGATGACCATGAAACCATTGTCGATTGTCATAAAAACCTACCTGGCTTTAGGGAAGGAAATCTGCCATCCTCAGCAGATCTGGCCTACATGTAACCCACAGCAATGTTGTTGACTCTTTAAAAATGCCCTCAGTTCTCAAGGGCGATTAGGGATGAGCAATAAATACTGGCCCAGCCAGTGACGACCACATCCCATGAACAAATAAAAATAAGCACATGTTTTACTTCCAACAAGGACAACTTGTATTTGTATAGCACTTTCCATATAATAAAACATCCCAATATGCTGCACAAGAGGGTTATAGAACAAAATTTGGTACCTAGCCACATAAAGCAATATTGAGCAGAGAAAGTTAGGTACTAAAGTACATATTAAAGGAGGAGAGAGAGGTGGAGAGGCAGTTTAGGGAAAGAATTCTGGAGCTTGGGCCTTGGCAGCTGACAGAACGGCCAGCAATGGTGGACTCATTAAAATCGGCGGATGCTTAAGAGACGAAAATTAGAGGCTGTGAAGATATTTTGGACGGTTAGTGGGTTGAAGGAGATTTCAGAATGAGGGAGAGGTGAGGCCATGGATGGATTTGATAACAAGGATGATAATTTTAAAATCGAGGCATTGATTTACAGGAGCCAGTGCAGGTTAGTGAACACAGGAGGGTGGGTGAATGGAACTTGGTGCAAGTTAGAACATAGACAGCAAAGTTTTGGACCACCTCAAGCTTATGATTTCAAGACTATAAGTGGCTAACTATCCTGATAATGTCCATTTGGGGTGTTATGAGCAGTTAATTCAGGTCTTTATCACAGCCTCTTGATTTATTTACTGGGAAGTATGGAACAGCAGGCCAAGTTAACTTGTCCTTCAATTTTCTCTCTGTGCTGAGATTTCACAGTAAAAGTCATTGTTACAGCAAAATATTTTCCTGATGTGATGCCTATGGTAAAGCTGAATAGCTATGCAGCAAGCTTTGAAAATATGTGGTTTTCAATTTTTTGACACTTGCTTCTGCTGGGTGTTGTGTTGTATTAACCTAACCTATATATTCTTGTGTAAACAAACCAAGATGTTTTAAGTACCCCTGGAGAAGCATTTGTTCGAAGATAAAGTGAATGTGTCCCCTGTTTAAAAGTTCCAGTGGATTGCTTTGAACATTCATGATAGCTACCATTACATTAACTGCTTAACTATCAAATATTGAACACTGTTGTGTGGATTTCGTATCTACAAACCCTTCCTATTAACGCTATCTGGCCTGCTCTCATCTGCTAAAATTTCTCATTATTCCAGGATTGATCCTGGCATGCCAAGATAACCCCTGACTTTTTTTCTCTACTGCAGACAGTTTTCTTAAACCACTCTCCCCTGTCTCCTCCACCTCAGCTCCAACAAGAAGTGTAAGGAACTCATTGGCATCTTTGTCACCAGTATCAAGACCATCCAATCAGCAGCTTCTGCTGCGCCCCTCCTTCCCACTAGCCTTGGCCAAAACTCCTTTCATGCTCCTGCTCTCCCCACCCTAGCCCTGGAGTCACATCTTTCTCTAGTTTCCCTCCTAACTCCCCTCATGACCCCTCTGAGCTTATCTTGTTCAAGACCCACCTCCTGTTCCCGTGATCCTATTTCCACTGACCACCCAATTTCACCTCCTGGCTCCCATGTTAGCTGATACTGTAAGCGGTTCTCTTTCTTCAGGTGTTGTCTCTCTCTCTCTCCCTGAAATCTGCTATTATCAACTGCTCCCAAACAAACCAATGCTTGATCCCATCATCCTTGCAAACTACCACCGCATCTCCAACCTCGCTTGCCCCTCAAGTTCTTGAACATGTTGTTGCCTCCCAAATCCATTCTCATTGTTCCCGAAACTCCCGTTTGAATCCTGCTATCAGGTTTTCACTCCTGTCATAGTACCAAAACAGTTCTTATCAAAGCCACAAATGACATCCTGTATGACTGTGATAAAAATAAACTTCTCCTCATCCTTCTCAACTTTCTGCAGCCTTTGACATAGTTGTCCACACCATCCTCCTCCAGCACCTCTCCACTGTTGTCCAGCTGGGTCAGATACTCTCACCTGGTTCCATCAGTGATCAACATCGGCATTTCCATCAGAAATCTGGACATAACATTTAACAACATAGTGAAATATCCCAAAGCACTTCGCAGGGGCATTATAAAACAAAGTATGAGATCAGGCCACTTGAGAATTAGGTCAGATGACCAAAAGCTTGGTCAAAGGGGGGGGTTCACTGATCTAATCACAGCCAGAGAATCACTTGCAATGTCTTCATTTCCTGATCCCATACTGTTACCCCAAGGATCTATCCAGGCCTCTTCCTATTTCTCATCCCCATGCTGCCCTTTGGCAACATTGTCCAAAAGCACAGGGTTAGTTTTCATATGTACACTGACGACACCCAGCTTTATCTCACTGCTACCTTGCTCAACTCCTCCACATTATTAAATAATCAGATTGCTTATCCAACATCCAGCACTGGATGAGCAGAAATTTCCTCCAGTTAAATATTAGGAGTGAAGCCATTGTTTTGGTTGCTGCTCCAAACTCCATCCCTCTCCCCAATAGTCTGATATTAAGCCCATCTGTTCACAAACTTGGTGTCACATTTGATCCCAAGATGAGCTTCCAATTTATTTGTGCTATCACTGAGGCCACCTATTTCCACTTCTGTAAAATGCCTGATTTCATCCTGTCTTAGCTTATCTGTTGCCGAAACCCTCATTATTACATTTGTTACCTCTAGACTTGGCTATTCCAATAAACTCCTGGCTGGTCTCCCACACTTGTACCTTTGTAGACTTGAGGTCATCCAAAACTCTGCCCATGTCTTAACTTGCAGCAAGTCCCATTCCTCTATCAGACCTGTGCTGGCTGACCTACATTGGCTGTCAGTCAAGTAACATCTCGCTTATAAAATTCTCATCCTTATTTAATGGCCTCTCCCTTCCCTATCTCTAATCTCATTCATCCCCACAACCCTCCAAGATATCTATGCTCTACTAATTCTGGCCGCCTTTGCATCCCCAATTTTAATTGCTCCACTATTGGCGGCCATGCCTTCAGTTGCCTCGGCCCCAAACTCTGGATTACCCTCCCTACATTTCTCTGCTTCTCTATCTTGCTTTTCTCCTCTAAGACACTGTGTTTAAAACCTCCCTCTTTGACCAAGCTTTTGGTCATCTGACCTAATTCTCCTCATGTGGCCAGGTCTCATACTTCCTTTTATAATGCCCCTGTGAAGTGCTTTGGGATATTTCACTATGTTGTTAAATGTTATGTCCAGATTTCTGATGGAAATGCCGATGTTGAAATTTTAACACTTAACTGTTAAGTTGTTGCATGACAGGTATGTTGTGCTTTTAACATATAAAATATTCCCAAAGCTTTTTAGGGGTTTAAACAAATAAAGAAGTAATGCTGCAATAGAAATTTGACTTCTAATGAGAACACTGATCTATAACAATTAATTACTAGGTGGTGCTATTATCTTTTCCATACAGGTCATTCAATTTTTGAAAATTGCATCTGCTATTTTCCCTCAGTACTTTAATTTCTATTGTCAGAATATGATCTTAAAGTAAATTCCAAAAGTCACGCATTTCACCGCATCGTGATTAAATGTTTCCATTGAATTTGTTTGACTATTTTAAAGCATTAATTAAAGATTTTACTTAGAAACCTCAAGTTTTGTATGTGAAAGACATTGTAACTTTCATATTCTAGTTGTAACTTTCATATTCTATAAACTCCAAAAGTGTATTAAGTTTAGCCATTGTGTCTTTCCTTGTCATGTGAATTTTGAACCAAACAAATCTCAGATCTCAAGTCCTGAATGACCCAAAACTTTTGACAGTTCAATTTTGGTCAAATCAAAACCATTCTCTTCAGGTCCACTAGCCCCACAGTGCTCTTTAGTTAGGAGATGCGGTACAACTGTATTTTGCTCAACTAAAGAACAGGAGTGCGGCATTCAGGTCATCAAGCTTGTGGCATCATTCCAATAGATCATGGCATATTTGTACTTCAACTCGATCTACCTGCCTTAGTACCATATCCCTTGATACTTACCTCTCAAAAATCTATTGGGCTCAGTCTTGAAAGCTCCAATTGTCTCAGCATCCACAGCCTTTTAGGGCAGAGAATTACGTGAAAAAGTGCTTCTTGATTTTCTTTCTAAATGGCCGAACTCTAATTTTAAAATCCCATGTCCCCATGTTCTTGATCCCCAACAGAGTAAATAGCTTTTCTTTATCCACCCTATTGAATCCTTTTAATATTTTGAACACTTAGATCATATCATCCCCATAATATTCTATACTGAAGGGAATAATAGACAAGTTGATGTAACCTGCCCTCATTGAATCATCTGGTGAATCTATGCGGCATCCTCTCCAAGGACCTTGTTTTATATATATCCTCTCGTGGAATATGGGCATTGCTGGCAAGCCCAGCATTTGTGGCCTGTTCAGCAGTTTCTGTCAATCACGTTTCTGTGGTTCTGGAGTCACATGTAAGCCAGACCAGATAAGGACTGCAGATTTCCTTTCCTGAAAGGGCATTAGTGAACCATATGGATTTTTACAGCAATTGATGATAGTGTTATGATTACATTTACTGAGACTTAGCTTTACAGATTATTTTTTAATCAATTGAATTTAAATTCCACCAGCTGCCTTGGTGGGATTTGAACCCGTGTTCCCAGAGCATTAGCCTGGGCCTCTGGATTACAAGTCCAGTAACATTAACACGACGTCACTGTCTCCCCTTATCCTTACTAAGATATGATGCCCAGAACTGAACACCTTATTCCACCTGGGGTCTGACCAAGGCTCTACAACTGAAGCATAATTTCCCTTTTATGTTCTAGCCCCTTGAGATAAAGACCAGCATTCTGCTTTTTGTACCTCCTCTACTCAGAAGCATAGAGTTATACAGGGCTGAATTTTGTGTGGGGGGGTGAGGGTGGCAGGAGCATTGCAATCCCGATGTGTGCCTCAATTTCTGGGTCAGGAACCCAGCTGTGGCAGGGTGGTGTTCACAATCTTTCTAAAAGCAGCCAATTAAGTGACCATCTCCAGAAACCCTATCAAATTAAGGGTGGCAGGCAAACCAGGGAAGTGGAAGGCCCAGAGTGATGTCTAGCCGCCAGCCCCACTGGGAGAGCTGAACACTGCTGGAAAAGGAAACCTCAAAATGGAAGCACACATGAAGGCCACCTTCAGCTGAAATAAAAGAAAGTGTCGTACTTTGAGAAGTTCAGGGTGGAGGGACAGCAGATTTCCTTCCCTCAAGGACATTAGTGAACCAGGTGGGTTTTTATAACAATCGATGGTAGTTGTCATGGTCACCATTAGTGAGACTAGCTTTATATTCCAGGCTTATGAATTGAATTTAAATTCCATCAGCTGCCATGGTGGGATTTGAATCCGTGTCCCCAGAGCATTAGCTTGGGATTACTAGTGCAATGATATTACCACTATGCCACTATCTCCTCAAACCTTTTGATTTTCGAGGGCTTCTTTTTAGTTTTCAGGGGCTCCTTGAAGGTAAAGCCTCCGTTAAAGGATATTAAAGAAACAAGAGACCCTGTGCTGGGCAGGCAGCCAAGAATCCAACAGCAATTAAACAGTTTTCTTTCATTCACACCCCTCCCTCCCTCCCTCATCATTGTCCTCTAGTGGCTGATATTAAAGCAAACTCGAGGCCTGGAAGATTGGGCTCTTATGGATTGACTGGACTCCCAATTTTTTCTACACATCAACACTTTTTTTGAAAAACAGACAGCATATGCACAACTACAATCACAAAAAGCTTCTAAACAGACAGACATTTCTATAAGATAAAACATTTAAAGAAAACCCTAAGGATTTCTCCCACAATTATATTTTTCTCCCTCTACCCCAAATCTCTCTCTTTTAAACTTTGCTTACAAAATAATTTGTTAGACCAATATAAAGAGGAAGAAAGCAATTGGAAAGGATTTAACTTTTTTCTTTTTATTTGGTTACTGTTGTTCCAGCAGTAGGATGGGATTTTCTGGCCCCACTTGCCGCTGGGATCATCCAGTCCCTGCAAAAGTCAATGGACATTTGGCTGGCTGCCACATCACCCACGACGGGTCCCACCACAGCAGGGCCAGAAAATCCCAGCCGGTGTTTGTAAACCTCAAAGCTAGGTTTAAGAGGAGGGTTTTGGAAGGAAAAATAAAGATTTTTTTTTTTAAAAAAGAGTTGGGAAACCATATGCATAGGCAAACAAAATAAGCTGTCAGTGTGAAAATGAGCAGCGTTGCCTGTTGCCCACACCCTCTCCTTTGCCCTTAGAGGCCTCCTCCTACCCCCATACCCCCTCTCCTTCCTCAGTCTCTCTTTTTCCATCCCCCTACCTCTCACCCTCACACTCATATTCTCTTTCCCTCTCAGACACAACTGGAGCTGCTTTACTTGCACCGATCTGCTGCCACCATGGTCTTCTCCTCTCCTCTGGATTTGTTGATGGCAATGCTGAGATCCCAATTCTCTCCTTTTTCATATTGAAATAAGAGGATTATTGTAACTGGGAGAGGGGTGGGGAAGGGACTGTTTGTTTATAATTTTTTAAAAATGATTTGCCTCAGTGCATCCAGAAACTGCCCCCTCTCTCCCTGAAAAAACACACAAATCTCAAAAGGTTTGCAAAAAAAAAAATTCAAAAGGTGAGAAAAATGACAACTATCCATTGACTCCCAAGTTCTGAGGGGCTGATCTTAAGAGATGTTTTTGCATCTATTTCTCTCCAATTCAAGAAAATGTATTTTTTGCTTTCAATTCCCCTGTCTCCCCATGCAGCTGCTCCAGCTCCTCCAATCACGGGTTCCCCTCTCTCCTGCCCTGGCTGCTTCTCCAATCTCCAATTCTGTCTTTGGAGGAGTCACGGGTTCCCCTCTCTCCTGCCCTGGCTGCTTCTCCAATCTCCAATTCTGTCTTTGGAGGAGTAGCAAAAGTGGGAGGGAGGGAACCTATGATTGGAGCATGGGAGAGACAAAATTTGTGATTGGAGGAGCAGCTGCTTACAGTTTGTCCCTCCCATGCTCAATGCTCCTCCACTCAAACTCTACATGCTTTTCTGATCTCAACAAAACGCCTGTACCTGCAATTGTTCAGCTCTGGACCATGGAGTAGTTTTGATGTAAAGTAATCTTGTAAGGGGTGACCTTTCCTGAATTTTTCACCCCCGTTTTTGCTTTTCCATGGGCCACCTACCACATTTCGAGGATGAATTTGTCCACGCCCCATGTATTTTGAACCCTTGTCTTTAACCATATTCTCCTTCTTTGAATCCTAACAAATTGACTGCAATTTTCATATCTTTCAACACACTCCATGAACTTGGCCTACCCACCTGTTGGTTTAATTGTGATCATTGTCCTGCATAGTGAAGTATTGAATTGCATTTATATGGTATCTTTCAGGACCTCAGGACATCCTAAAGCATTTTGCAACCAATGTATTATTTATGTAGGCAAATGAACGGCAAATTTACGGATAACAAGGTTCCATAAACAACTAATGAAAATATGACTACTTAATCTGTTGATGGTTTTGGTTGAGGGAAAAAATTTGACCAGTGCATTGGAACATCTGCCCTTCTTTTCAGCTAACACATGGGATTATTCACGTCTACAAGAACCGATGGACAGCGCCTCAATTTAACATATTAACCAAAAGCCTCTACTCCCAACAATGCATTATTTCCCCCAGTTCTGCACCAAAGTCTCAGCCTAGGTTATGTGGTCGAGTACTGGAAGTGGAGCTTGAATTTATGCCCTTCTGCCTCGGATATGCCATAGAACTGTGCTAATGATGATCGGCTTTTCACAAAGCCATACTTCAAATATGTTGACGATTTTTCAGTAATTGACTAAATTATAAAAAGTACCTTTTAGGTACCACTTAAAGTTTAAATGATTCCATTCAAATTATATTTTTCCTTCTTGCAGGAAAGCTTTGTATTGAAGTTACTGCTCAGAGTAAAATCGCCTGGATTTCAGAAACTCTCTGTATTGGTTGTGGTATTTGCGTTAAGGTAAGCCATTCTATGTATTTCTATCGGGATGGGGAGCAGTGGTGTGATGCCGTCTAAAGTATAACATAAATGTAGTATAGCTCCTTATTGACCTTTTGATTCTACAACTGCTCTGCATCATCTGAATCTCGCTGTTGCAGTTTTCCCATAAAATGGCCTGACCTTATTTTGGGGTTTTATTTTTGTTCCTTTTAATTATATCAAGCATTAATACATTGGGTCTATAAATATTCAACATTAACCATCCACAAGTGTCAATAAAGTACTATTTTATCTTAAACCCTTAATGGATAAACTGGAAACGACTGTGTATGGGGTGAACATGTTTTTTTTGTACAAATGTAATCAGTTACCAAAGATATGCAAGAGCTGCCCATGTTCACTTAACCTGATTTTTTTTTCCCTCTGTTCCCACCCACCCCCTAATTGGCCTAATTGCAATTACGCATCAATGATCATAAGTGGCATAATTTTGCTATTAAATCGGATTATTTGATTTGTGGGCCTATGCACTCATAAATAGTGAGGGTGGCTTGTGAAAAAAGATATTGTTTATGGCTGAATGCAGTATCTATTTCCCCCCCTTTTTATTCCCCCCTATTTCTTTTCTTTTTATTCTGCCCCTTTTCTAAATGCCGTATCAACTTTTAGACTATCCTCTGTGAGGCATTGAATCCATTCAGGTTACAGATTGACCAGTACCCAACAGTGTTATCTTCTGTAAGGCCTTGGACAGTGAGTATCATCCAAAGGCTATTTGGCAGTGGGCATCACTGTTGAACCTGTCATCCCTTTACCTGATACCACAGCACACCAAGCGAGAGTTCAGGAGAATCAAACAGCGAGAGTTTGGGGGAATCAAACAGCGAGATGTATCTGGCTGATGTGTCCTCTCTCTAACTCAGGATCACAGGCTAATTGTTACACCCCTATCGCTCCCCAGGCAAAACTGGCTAGCTCAGCATAGACTGGAGATTGAACCTGCAACTACTTGGTCAGTATAGCTCCGGTACTCACTGTATTTACCAGCTGAGCATTGGAATAGTAAAGTGTAGTTTATAGTTAGCACTGTAAATGATAATATTATGTATGCCATATGATAAATACTCAAATGATATATTTATAAAGTGCACAAATACTAATGGTATTTAGTGGGCAATGAATCATAGAATGGCTACAGCACAGGAGAAGCCCATTCAGCCCATCGTGCCTGTGCTGGCTCTCTGAAGGAGCAATTCACATAGTCACTCCCCCATCTTCTCGCCATAGCCCTACACATTCTTCCTTTTCAGATAATCTAATTCCCTCTTGAATGCCTCAATTGAACCTGCCTCCACCACACTCAGGCAGTGCATTCTAGGTCCTAACCACTTGTTGTGTGAGTGTCAACCTAGTGAAACTCAGGTTTCACTAAGTGCATGCTAAACAGCAGAAGCAGCATGCAATAGACGGAACGGAGCAAAGTGATCCTGCAACCAGCAGGTCAGGTCAAAGCTCTGCAGTCCTGCCACACCCAGTAATGAATGGTGAGGACTATTAAACAACAGTCAATGATGAGGGAGCCTAGCGCAGAAGGAAAGACTGAAACGTTTGCAACCATCTTCAGCCAGTAGTGATGAGTAGATGATCCATCTCAGTGTCCTCTTGAATTCCCCAGCATCATAGATGATGGTCTTCAACCAATTCGATTCACGCCACATGATATCGAAAAACGGCTAAAACAACTTGATACAGCAAAGGCTACCTAATGTTAAATTTAAAAATAACTCTTCTAGTTTATAATAAAGCATGCATGTTTAATAGATGTTTCTCGCAATCCTTTCAGTGATTTCCTCAGCCCCACCCCCAATAATTCTTAGCCTTCTGTCTTAATGCGGTGGATTTCTGGGATGAGATTATATGTTCCTCATCCTTGGGTTTATAAAAGTTGCAGGGTAGGTGGCAAAATTTACATATTTTGAATAGTTAGGGTAAGAATAGAGAAAAATTGTATAGTGCTAATAGATTTTTTATTGAGTGTTTTTCTGTACTCTTAAATTTTAGCTAGTTAATTTTTTTTAATTCTTGCAAAAAGTTGCATTTATTCTGGAACTTTATGAACTGTTTATTAGGTAGACAAAATAGCTCTAATTTTGATAGTGTAGACAGTAGTCAATTGCAGATAATGTGATATTAACATTTTATTAAATATTCAGTTTTCTGTTTCCTATTTCAGAAATGTCCTTTTGGGGCTTTGTCAATTGTTAACTTGCCAAGCAACTTGGCTAAAGAGACAACCCATAGATACTGTGCAAACTCCTTCAAGCTTCACAGGTAATGATGTTGAAAAATTTGAGAGCTTTGAGAATCACTTGACGGATTTTGGGAGTATTATGTAATAAATATTGTATTCAGTAACTCCTCGCTTAAGGTTGCGGTTGTGCTCGTGAAGATCGCAACTTTTAAGTGAAACAACTTTAAATGAATCATGACTTTCCATCGGAATCAATGTTAAAGCCAGAGTTAAGTTCCTTCAGGCATTTCTTGCCTGGAAAGATTAATGTTCAAGTTGAAGTACAGTACCATATGTGTGCAGCACTGCATTCCTAGCTGAAATAAGTTGCAAATAAAGTAAATCACTAAATATAAAAGAAATAATGTATAAATTCAAATTAGATAACACTAACCAAATTCTCTTGGGCAGTCCCTCGCGTTTGAGGATGACCTGCTTTCACTCCAACTCGATGGATTCTGAGATGGCTGATAAGTCCAATACTCAATCTCCAGACTCTGCCACATGTGGCAGGTGTTTCTTGGAGGGTCGGTTAAATGAGCCCCTGAGTTTATCACTCTTTCCGCCGCCTTAACTTAGCCTCTGCATGTTCCCATCGAAGTCTCAATGTGCTTGGTGCCTTCCCAAATGAACCTCCTTCCATTTTGGCCAGTCACCATGTCTTGAAGATGTTTGACCTCTTCAGGGATGCTTTGAGGACGCCCCTGAAGTGTTTCAGCAGAGGTGGTTTTGGGTGATTTAGCACCTCAATGCTGGGCATGTTGGCTTGGGGAAGACCTTGCTGTTCTACCACCTTTCTTGCTACTGAATTTTGAGGAACTTTTGAAGACACCTGTGCTCCTGCCTCTGCTGCAAGGAACAAGGACCAGAGTTGGGGGCTCCAAAATTAATCAGACGATTGCAAAGTCCAACCTCCTGAAGAGCAAGTACTGTGCACCCTGTATTTTTCACCCAAATAAGCCCTGAGACAAGGAAAGCAATTTTCCCTGTGTACAGTAGCAAATGCCTCTCTCTCACAAACTTCAAAATGGTTTCTATGCCTCACCCACAGCGGGTACACCAGGGGCTCCAAAATTGAAATCAGCTTGCAGATTCAAGAAATTGGTCTTTCCTTCACAGAAATGATCAGCCAGACTTCAACTTTTTGCTTGCATAAAAAACCTGTTGGTTTGGATATTCTTTTTTCAGAACTTTGATGCACTGTATTTAAAAAAAAACAAAGTTCCCTCAAGTGCATACAAACACCTCACTTCTTCACAATGGCGCCGATCAAGTCACAGAACCCAATATCAAATCAACATGAAACAACGAGCTGAGGAGCAATGAAGACCCACAACGCTGACGATGCCAACACAGTGCATGCGATGACTACGAAGCACATAGTACAAGATGACGACGTAAAAACGAAAAACACAACGTAAATCGGAAAAACGACCCCTAAAGAATAAACTAAACCAAAAAAGCGTTAAGTAGACCAACTTAAAGCGACAACTTACTGTACATCATAGTGTGTATATGCACTTCTATATAATTTCTGCTGTTCCACAAAGAAAACAAAGACGTCTTTGAGATAAGAACTAGGAGCAGGAGTAGGCAATTCAGCCCCTCGAGCCTGCCCTGCCATTCAATACGATCATGGCTGATCTCATTTTGGCCTCTCCTCCAATTTCCTGCCCTCTCCCCATAACCTTTCAACCCGTTACTAATTAGAAATCTGTGTCTATCTCCTCCTTAAATTTATTCAGCGTCCCAGCATCCACTGCACTCTGAGGTAGTGGATTCACGACCCTTTGAGAAAAGTAATTTCTCCTCATCTCTAATTTAAATCTACCATCCCTTAGCCTAAAACTATGGCCTCTCATTCTAGAATGCCTCACAAGGGGAAACATCCACTCCATGAGTACTTTGTCTATCCCCTTTAGCATCTTATATACCTCAATTAGGTCTGCTCTCATCCTTCTAAACTCTAGCGAGTATCGACCTAAACTGCTCAATCTCTCCTCATAAGACAAGCCCCGCGTCTCTGGAATCAATCTAGTGAACCTCCTCTGAACCACCTCCAATGCAACTACATCCTCCCTCAAGTAAGGGGACCAAAACTGTGCACAGTACTCCTGGTGCGGTCTCACCAATGCCTTGTACAGTTGCAACAACACTTCCCTATTTTTATACTCTATTCCTTTAGCAATAAATGCCAAAATTCCATTTGCCTTCCTTATTACCTGCTGTACCTGCATACTAACTTTCAGTGATTCATGCACGAGGACACCCAGATCCCTCTGCACTGAAGCATTCTGAAGTTTCTCTCCATTTAAATAATAAGTCGCCTTTTTATTCTTCCGTTTCATCCACGTTAAACTCCATCTGCCAAATTTTGGCCCATTCACCTAACCTGTCCATATCCATTTGTAAATGTCTTATTTCTTCATTGCAACTTACTTTCCCACCTATTTTGGTGTCGTCTGCAAATTTTGCTATAGTACCTTCTATCCCTGAATCCAAGTCATTAATATAGATTGTAAATAGTCGGGGCCCAAGGACCGAACCCTGTGGCACCCCACTAGTTACAGCTATCAGAGACCAGTCTGATGAATTGTTATATCACAATTTGAGACAAATTGGACTTTGGAAACTCCAGTTTTGAGAATTCCATTAACATTGCAGTAGATTTGCATATAATTGGTTTTGTCTTTTTTGAGAATAAGCTCACTAATGAAAGGCAGTAAGACCATTATGAAGAATCAATTGTCATGCCTTATATGAACTGCTTAGAATTTCATAGAGTATAACTCTGAGCCAGAACTAAGCACTGAACTACTTTGAACATTCATGGAATCAGAATAGACCAGCAATTAGTGCCTTTGCCAACAGAATTCGTAGACGGGGGGCCCACTTATAAAGCATAGCTTCAACTAGGCTTGTGGGCCTTGCTTGTGGAATGTTTTAATGTTTGGTGGAGTATTTGATTCTGTGAAGTCCTGTACTGTACCTGAGGGCTGACAGTTGGTTTATTTGCTATTTGGAACATTTTACTGTTAAATTTGTGGATAACATTTTTTATCCATCGAACACAAGGTGCTTAGAGTAAAGGGGAAGGTCGTTAAATAGCTTCTGGAAACTACTTGGCACACATGTCTCTGAACTCAGACAATAGCCTGTCAACGTTCCATCCAACCTAGGTCAACGTTACCCCACCATGGGACCTCTGATTTTGACTCTGGACTCCATCTTATTATTGCCTTTCTGTTTCCCATTTCCTGTTTGGTGTCAGGTTTTATTTATCAAAATTTTTATGTAATCAGGTCTAGGTAACTTGAGCTTTCCCTAAGTTCATTTGCGTGCACGATTTGGCTGTCGCTGCAGATGAAAGCCCATCCGTTGCTTTTTGTTACTTCTTTTCTCTTTACCCCTCCAAGACCCCTTTCCTGTTGTCATACTTCCTTTTGCTTCTCCAATCTCAGGCTCTCTGCCTTCCAGTTCTCTACCCAAAGCCTTCAGAGCTCCTTGACCTCCCTACTCTCTTGCCTCCACCCCTCACTCATAGATAAGCCTACAGCTTCCCTTTGTGCCTCTCTTGTTATCCTCCAAAGAGCTCATTGAAGCACTGGGCAGTGGCTTTATGAGCCACAACCAGAGTTGCCCCATTCCACGTTCTTGTCCACCAGCCTAGTGCACCCCCTGCGGGCTAACCTTCTCATTTGTGTTCCTGGCCTAATTGCCCCTCCCACTGCTGACCTTGCGGTTTCTGCTCTCACCATCCTTCTATGTTTCTGCCTCCAGAATCTCCATTTACTTGTGAGCAAGGCCCTTCCCATCCATGAACTTATTGCAGATGAATGCATCAACATTGTGGCCTGAATAGAAACTTAGCTGAAGGATAATGACACTTTTCCCTTAATGAAGTCAATCCGCCTACTATATCTTCCACCATTTACCTCATCAAGACTGTCAGTGTGATGGTTTGGCACTTATCTCCAAATCTCAATTTGGCCTAACCCCCTACTTCTCTAGCACTTACTCCTCTTTTGAACATTTCAACTTGATTTGCCCTCTGTGCCTCTCTTGGTATCCTCCAAAGGGCTCACCTTTCAAAATCATTGTTCTCTACCCCTCTCCCAAGACAAAAGTTTTTCTGAGATTTCTTCACTGCTTTCCTCCCTTAGCTCTGCACAAATGACGTCTCATCCTTGATGATTTCGACCTTCATTGTTCCTCTTCATGTTCTCTCTCCTCCGAGTTCTCTGCCCTCTTATCCTCTTTAAGTCTCTCTCAGCCTACTTTGATCGCCAACCCCTTGACCATGCCACCTCATGTGGTCTTGCTAGTCCCATTGTATTGATCACAGCAAAGGCCATCTCAAATCACTTCCTTGAACCAGTCTCTGACCACATCCCCCCCTTCCACTTCCAAATCCTACTTCCTCCTCTGTCCACCACTGGTTAAAAACTAGCCCCAATTCACCATTTACAGCAAGCAGGTCAGAGGCTGGGAGTTCTGCAGTGGGTAACTCACCTCCTGACTTCCCATAGCCTGTCCACCATCTACAAGGCACAAGTCAGAAATGTGAATAAAATACTCTCCACTTGCCAGGATGAGTGCAGCTCCAACAACTCAAGAAGCTCAGCACCATCCAGGACAAAGCAGCCTGCTTGATTAGTACCCCATCCACCACTTTCAACATTCACTCCCTCCACCACTGATGCACAGTGGCAGCATTGTGTACCATCTACAAGATACACTGCAGCAACTCACCAAAGCTGCTTTGACAGCACCTTTGAAACCCACGACCTCTACCACTTAGAAGCAAAAGGGCAGCAGATGCATGGGAACACTACCTACCAGCTGCAAGTTCCCCTCCAAGCCACACACCATCCTGACTTGGAACTATATCACCATTCCTTGACTATCGCTGGGTCAAAATCCTGGGAACTCCCTCCCTAACAGCATTGTGGGTGTAACTTCACTACATGGACTGCAGCGGTTCAAGAAGGCATATATATATCTATAGTTTCTTTCCCATATCCCCACATGCCCTCTTCAAGCTCATTCTGCCCATGAAAGTCACCTCCTGCTCCCTCGAACTATTCCTACTAAACTGCTGACCACGCAACTTCTCATCCTCATGTTAGCTGATAGTGTCCATTATTTTCTCTCCTCAGGCATTGTCCCTCTCTCCTGTAAATCTGCCGTCATCAACCCTCCCCTCAAAAAAAACCCTTGATCCCTTCATCCTTGCAAACTACTGCCCCATCCACAACTTCCTCTTCCCTTCCAAGGCCCTTGAATATGTTACCTCCCAAATCTGTGCCCAGCTTTCCCAAAACTCCATGTCTGAATTGCTCCAATCATGTTTCTACCCTTGCCAGTATATTGAAACGGTTCTGATCAAAGTCATATGACATCCTCTGTAACTGTGACAATTGTATCCCTCCCCTCATCCTTTTGATCTGTCTGCAGCCTTTTGACACAGTTAACTGCACCATTCTTTTCCAGTGCCTCTCCACTATGGTCCAGCTGGGTGGATCTGCTCTCACCATTCTTATCCAGCTAATCTTGCCAAAGTATCACTTGCAATGGCTTCTCTTCCTGTTCCCACACCGTTTGCTCTGATGTCCCCCATAGAGCTATCCTTGGTCCCCTCATCTACATGCTGCCCCTCGGCGACATCATCTGAAAGCATAGTGTTCATTTCTGTACATATGCCGATGATACCGAGCTCTACCTCTCTGCCACCTCAACTCCTCCACTGTTAAACAAATAGACTGCTTATCCAACATCAGTACTGAATGAGCAGAAGTTTCCTCCAATTAAATATTAGGAAGACTGATGGTCCTGTAGCTACCAATTCTAAGCCTCTCCCTGGCAACAGTGTGGGACTAAACCAGTCTGTTCACAAATTGATGTCATTTGATCCCGCAATGAGCTTCCGACCATACATTCGCGCTGCCACTAAAACGGTCTGTTTCCAACTCCGTAACATCAGCCTACTTCACCACAGTGTCAGGTGAATTGTTGCTGAAACCCTCCTTCATACCCTTGTTACTTCTTGACTTGATGATTCCAATGCACTTTGGTTGGCCTCCCATATTTTATCCGCCATGAATTTAAGTTCTTCCAAAACTTTACTGCCTAAATCTTAACTCGCAGCAAGTCCCTGTCGTCCTTGGGCTTGCTGACTTACATTGGCTACCAGTCAAGCAACACCTTGATTTTAAAATTCTCATCCTTGTTTTCAAATCGCTCCCTGGCATCGCCCCTCCCTGTCTCTGAAACCTCCAGCCTCACAACTCTCCGCATTGTCTATGTTCATATAATTCTGGCCTCTTGAGCATCCCCAATTTTAATTGCTCCATTTCTGGTGGCTGTGCCTTCAGCTACCTACACCCTAAGTTCTGGAATCCCTTCCTTATACCTCTTTTTGTTCATCTTTTTGGTCATCTGACCTAATATCTCCTTAGATGTATCGGCGTCATATTTTGTTTTATGATGTTGCTGTGAAGCACTTCGGGATGTTTTATATTAAAGGTGCTACATAAATGTATATTGTTGTTGAAGGAAATTGAAGCTTTTGATTGTCTTCCTGATTAATTAATATTCTACAGCAGCTAGGTGAGAACATGCTGGGTAGTAAATTGACTTTTTCTTGGTGAAGAAGCATCAGAATCCTGTTCAGTGCAAGTTCATTTTCCAGTCAAACATGGTGCAAGTTAGAACTCTGTAACATCATACCACGCTGCTACCCGTTTGTAGAATCTCATATGAACCTTGGGAGATATGTAATTCTAGCACTTCAAATTATTTAAAATTATGATTAAATTGCATTTAATAAGTTGTAATATTATTTCTGAATGTTGTCTATAGTCAAACATAACTTATATTAAAATTAACAACATACTTACAGAAGTATAAGTTCTCTTATTTTTTGAAAAATGTTTCACCAATAAACTACTTTTTCAGAAGGGACGGTTATAACAAATTAAACTTTCCAGCCCCATCTTTACGTTTCTTTATCAACAAATGTTCAGCTAGTTGTAATTTAAAGAAAGGAGCTCTGAAATAACCTGCCTCTGGACTGAATATAGCCCACATACAAATTTAAACCTGCAAAGTGTTTTATGACATTTACCTTTGTAAACTTGAAGGCATGTCATGTGTACTACAGTTCGCAGTATTTTCAAAATTGAGTAAATTTCAGCAACTCTAAATAATCTGAATTTTAGGTTGCCTATTCCTCGACCTGGTGAAGTTTTGGGTTTGGTGGGAACTAATGGTATTGGAAAATCTACAGCTCTGAAGATCCTAGCAGGAAAGCAAAAACCTAACCTGGGGAAATATGATGTGAGTTTTCTCTTGCGGTGGTATATAACATATATTTTAAAAAATATTTGTCCATCAATTAATGTTTTTGTTGCTGGAAATTTGTAGTCATAAGGTTGCAGGTTTTAATAATCTGTCCAGTTTTATCAATATTGTTTGCATGATCTAAATATGAACTATTTCAAGTTGATGTATTGTCTAATGCTTAAACTGCGATAATTAGAAAGTGTATTGTAATACCTACAATTGTTTTTCTGGATAATTATTGTATGTACTTGCTTGAGCAAAATTACATAACTACATAATGTGGTATCTAAAAGGTAGTGACATCTGTAGAGACACAGAACTCAAATAGTGTAAGAAGTAGAGTATTCTCAGAGTTACGTTTATGTTCCCTAGTTCTCATAGATAACACTGGAATAAATCAACACTGTTAGTACATTGTCAATATTTTCCATAAATATGACAAATCCAGATAGGAATGGAAACTTATTTCATGGTTAATATGTCTCATATTCTTGTTATGATCTCGATAGAGACCAGTAATGTTTTTATTTTTTTGGAAACCTAAAAACTAGGTATTTAATTAAGCTACAAAGTTCAGTAAAACAAATTAATTTTACTACACAAAAAGGACATGAATGCTAATAACCATACTCAATCTTAAACAGGCACTACAGTAAGGACATTAAAAGTACAATGAACAGTTAGTACATTCTAAATCAAACTCCCTAACTCAAATTTCTTTCTTCACCCATTTGACACTCGCCCTCAAAAACCCTAATTCAGATATTTATCAAAAATTGGAGGACGAACCATTTGGCCTGAGTATTGTCAAAGTTTCATATAAGGGTTGCGATCACTTCAGCCTTCTGCTTACTTCTGGTAAGGTTGTACATTCATGTCGTCTCCAACCGTTCTTTTCCCCCATCTTGTTTTCTTGCTCACTTTCCCTCTCCTTCCGCCCATCTCTCTTCCCCCCTCTCTCTCTCTCTCTCTCTTTCTCTCTCTCTCTCTCTCTCTCTCTCTCTCTTTCTCTCTTCCCCTCTCTCTCTGTCTTCTTGCCCTCTCTCTCTGTCTTCCCCCCCCTCTCTGTCTCTCTCTTCCCCCCCTCTCTCTCTCTTCCCCCTCTCTCTTCCCCCTCTCTCTCTCTTCCCCCTCTCTCTCTCTTCCCCCTCTCTCTCTCTTCCCCCTCTCTCTCTTCCCCCTCACTCTCTCTCTTCCCCCTCACTCTCTCTCTTCCCCCTCACTCTCTCTCTTCCCCCTCACTCTCTCTCTTCCCCCTCACTCTCTCTCTTCCCCCTCACTCTCTCTCTTCCCCCTCACTCTCTCTCTTCCCCCTCACTCTCTCTCTTCCCCCTCACTCTCTCTCTTCCCCCTCTCTCTCTCTTCCCCCTCTCTCTCTCTTCCCCCTCTTTCTCTCTTCCCCCCTCTCTCTCTCTTCCCCCCTCTCTCTCTCTCTTCCCCCTCTCTCTCTCTTCCCCCCTCTCTCTCTCTTCCCCCCTCTCTCTCTCTTCCCCCCCTCTCTCTCTCTTCCCCCCCTCTGTCTCTCTTCCCCCCTCTCTCTCTCTTCCCCCCCTCTCTCTCTCTTCCCCCCCTCTCTCTCTCTTCCCCCTCTCTCTCTCTTCCCCCTCTCTCTCTCTTCCCCCTCTCTCTCTCTTTCCCCCCTCTCTCTCTTTCCCCCCCTCTCTCTCTTTCCCCCCCTCTCTCTCTTTCCCCCCTCTCTCTCTTCCCCCTCACTCTCTCTCTTCCCCCTCACTCTCTCTCTTCCCCCTCACTCTCTCTCTTCCCCCTCACTCTCTCTCTTCCCCCTCACTCTCTCTCTTCCCCCTCTCTCTCTCTTCCCCCTCTCTCTCTCTTCCCCCCTCTTTCTCTCTTCCCCCCTCTCTCTCTCTTCCCCCCTCTCTCTCTCTCTTCCCCCCTCTCTCTCTCTTCCCCCCCTCTCTCTCTCTTCCCCCTCTCTCTCTCTTCCCCCTCTCTCTCTCTTCCCACTCTCTCTCTCTTCCCCCTCTCTCTTCCCCCTCGCTCTCTCTTCCCCCTCTCTCTCTCTTCCCCCTCTCTCTCTCTTCCCCCCCTCTCTCTCTTCCCCCTCTCTCTCTCTTCCCCCTCTCTCTCTTCCCCCCACTCTCTCTCTTCCCCCTCTCTCTCTCTTCCCCCCTCTCTCTCTCTCTCTCTTTCCCTCTCTCTCTCTCTCTCTGTCTTCTTCCCCTCTCTCTCTGTCTTTCCCCCCCCTCTCTGTCTCTCTCTTCCCCCTCTCTCTCTCTCTTCCCCCTCTCTCTCTTCCCCCACTCTCTCTCTTCCCCCTCTCTCTCTCTTCCCCCCCTCTCTCTCTCTTCCCCCTCTCTCTCTCTTCCCCCTCTCTCTCTCTTCCCCCACCCTCTCTCTCTTCCCCCTACCCTCTCTCTCTTCCCCCTACCCTCTCTCTCTTCCCCCCACCCTCTCTCTCTTCCCCCCCCACCCTCTCTCTCTTCCCCCCCCCACCTTCTCTCTCTTCCCCCCCACCCTCTCTCTCTTCCCCCCCCACCCTCTCTCTCTTCCCCCCCCACCCTCTCTCTCTTCCCCCCCCACCCTCTCTCTCTTCCCCCCCCCACCCTCTCTCTCTTCCCCCCCCACCCTCTCTCTCTTCCCCCCCCCACCCTCTCTCTCTTCCCCCCCCACCCTCTCTCTCTTCCCCCCCCACCCTCTCTCTCTTCCCCCCCCACCCTCTCTCTCTTCCCCCCCCACCCTCTCTCTCTTCCCCCCCCACCCTCTCTCTCTTCCC
>NW_027599374.1:0-27464 GCF_964194155.1 Cetorhinus maximus
AGAGAGACGGGGTCGAGCGAGTGAGAGAGAGAGACGGGGTCGAGCGAGAGAGAGAGAGAGAAAGAGAGAGACGGTGTCAAGCGAGAGAGAGAGAGCCGGGGTAGGGCGAGAGAGAGAGAGAGAGACGGTGTCGAGCGAGAGAGAGAGGGACAGGGTCGAGCGAGAGAGAGACAGACGGGATCGAGTGAGAGAGACAGAGAAGGAGGTTGAGTGAGCGAGAGAGACGGGTTTGAGCGAGAGAGAGAGAGAGAGACGGTGTCGAGTGAGAGAGAGAGAGGGACAGGGTCGAGCGAGAGAGAGACAGATGGGATCGAGCGGGAGAGACAGAGAAAGAGGTTGAGCGAGAGAGAGAGAGAGACGGGGTCGAGCGAGAGAGAGAGACGGGGTCGAGAGAGAGAGAAAGAGACGGGGTCGAGCGAGAGAGAGAGACGGGGTCAAGCGAGAGACAGAGAGAGATGGGGTCGAGCGAGAGAGTGAGTGAGACGGGGTCAAACGAGAGAGAGAGATACGGGGTCGAGCGAGACAGAGAGAGAGAGAGAGAGAGACGGGGTCGAGCGAGAGCGAGAGAGAGAGAGAGAGAGAGACGGGGTCGAGAGAGAAAGAGAGACCGGGTCGAGTGAGAGAGAGACGGGGTCGAGAGAGAGAGAGATACGGGGTCGAGCGAGAGAGAGAGAGACGGTGTTGAGCGAGAGAGAGAGACGGGGTCGAACGAGAGAGAGAGAGAGACGGGGTCGAGCGAGAGCGAGAGAGAGAGAGAGAGATACGGGGTCGAGAGAGAGAGAGAGAGAGAGACGGGGTTGAGAGAGAGAGAGAGAGACGGGGTCGAGCGAGAGAGAGAGAGAGAGACGGGGTCGAGCGAGAGCGATAGAGAGAGACGGGCTCGATAGAGAGAGAGAGAGAGAGAGACGGGGTCAAGCGAGAGAGAGAGAGGGACGGGTTCGAGCGAGAGAGAGAGAGACGGGGTGGACCGAGGGAGTGAGAGAGACGGGGGTCGAGCGAAAGGGAGTGAGATACGGGGTCGAGCGAGAGAGAGAGATACGGTTTTGAGCGAGAGAGAGAGAGAGAGAGAAGGGGTCGAGTGAGAGCGAGAGAGAGAGAGAGAGACGGGGTTGAGAGAGAGACAGGGTCGAGCGAGAGAGAGACAGGTTCGAGAGAGAGAGAGAGAGAGGGACAGGGTCGAGCGAGAGAGAGAGACAGACGGGATCGAGCGAGAGAGACAGAGAAGGAGGTTGAGCGAGAGAGAGAGAGAGAGAGATACAGGGTCGAGCGAGAGAGAGAGAGAGACGGGGTCGATAGAAAGAGAGAGAGAGATGGGGTCGAGCGAGAGAGAGAGACGGGGTCGAACGAGAGAGAGAGAGACGCTGTCGAGCGAGAGAGAGAGAGGGATAGGGTCGAGCGAGAGAGAGACAGATGGGATCGAGCGATAGAGACAGAGAAGGAGGTTGAGCGAGAGAGAGAGAGAGAGAGACATGGTCGAGGGAGAGAGAGAGAGAGACGGGGTCGATTTAGAGAGAAAGACGGGGTCGAGCGAGAGAGAGAGAGAGAGACGGGGTCGAGCGAGAGAGAGAGAGACCGGGTCGAGCGAGAGAGAGAGAGAGAGAAGGGGTCGAGCGAGAGAGAGAGACGGGGTCTAGCGAGAGAGAGAGAGAGACGGGGTCGAGCGAGAGAGAGAGACGGGGTCTAGCGAGAGAGAGAGAGAGACGGGGTCGAGCGAGAGAGAGAGTGAGACGGGGTCGAACGAGAGCGAGAAAGAGAGAGAGAGAGACGGGCCGAGAGAGAGAGAGAGAGAGAGAGACAGGGACGAGCGAGAGAGAGAGAGACGGGTTCGAGAGAGAGAGAGAGAGAAGGAGGTTGAGAGAGAGAGAGAGGGAGACGGGGTCGAGCGAGAGCGAGAGAGAGAGAGAGACGGGGTCGAGTGAGAGAGAGACGAGGTAGAGAGAGAGAGAGAGAGACGGGGTCGAGCGAGAAAGAGACAGACGGGGTCGATCGAGAGAGAGAGAGGGAGAGAGACGGGGTCGAGCGAGAGAGAGAGAGAGACGGGGTCGAGCAACAGAGAGAGGGAGAGAGACGGTGTCTAGCGAGAGAGAGAGAGGGACAGGGTCGAGCGAGAGAGAGACAGACGGGATCGAGCGATAGAGACAGAGAAGGAGGTTGAGAGAGAGAGAGAGAGAGAGAGAGACATGGTCGAGGGAGAGAGAGAGAGAGACGGGGTCGATTTAGAGAGAGAGACGGGGTCGAGCGAGAGAGAGAGAGAGAGACGGGGTCGAGCGAGAGAGAGAGAGACGAGGTCGAGCGAGAGAGAGAGAGAGAGAAGGGGTCGAGCGAGAGAGAGAAACGGGGTCTAGCGAGAGAGAGGGAGAGACGGGGTCTAGCGAGAGAGAGAGAGAGAAGGGGTCGAGCGAGAGAGAGAGTGAGACGGGGTCGAACGAGAGCGAGAAAGAGAGAGAGAGATACAGGGTCGAGCGAGAGAGAGAGAGAGACGGGATCGAGCGAGATAGAGAGACGGGGTCGAGCGAGAGAGAGAGAGAAAGGGTCGAGCGAGAGAGAGAGAGAGACGGGGTCGAGCGAGAGAGAGAGACGGGGTCGAGCTAGAGAGAGAGAGAGAGAGAGACGGGGTCGATCGAGAGAGAGAGAGAGAGACGGGATCGAGCGAGAGAGAGAGTGAGACGGGGTCAAACGAGAGAGAGCGAGAGAGAGAGAGATACGGGGTCGAGAGAGAGAGAGAGAGACGGGGTCAAGCGAGAGAGAGAGAGACGGGGTCGAGCGAGAGAGAGAGAGAGACGGTGTTGAGCGAGAGAGAGAGAGGGACAGGGTCGAGCGAGAGAGAGAAAGAGACGCTGTCGAGCGAGAGAGAGAGAGGGACAGGGTCGAGCGAGAGAGAGACAGACGGGATCGAGCAATAGAGACAGAGAAGGATGTTGAGCGAGAGAGAGAGCGAGAGAGACATGGTCAAGGGAGAGAGAGAGAGACGGGGTCAATTTAGAGAGAGAGACGGGGTCGAGCGAGAGAGAGAGAGGAAGACGGGGTCGAGCGAGAGAGAGAGAGAGAGAGAGACGGGGTCGAGAGAGAGAGAGAGACAGGGTCGAATGAGAGAGAGACGGGGTCAACAGAGAGAGAGAGAGACGGGGTCGAGCGAGAAAGAGACAGACGGGGTCAATCGGGAGAGAGAGAGAGAGAGGAGAGAGACGGGGTCGAGCGAGAGAGAGAGAGAGAGACGGGGTCGAGCGAGAGCGAGAGAGAGAGGCGGGGTCGAGCGACAGAGAGAGAGAGACGGGGTCGAGCGAGAGAGAGACAGACGGGATCGAGTGAGAGAGACAGAGAAGGAGGTTGAGTGAGCGAGAGAGACGGGTTTGAGCGAGAGAGAGAGACGGTGTCGAGTGAGAGAGAGAGAGGGACAGGGTCGAGCGAGAGAGAGAGACAGACGGGATCGAGCGAGAGAGACAGAGAAGGAGGTTGAGCGAGAGAGAGAGAGAGAGAGATACAGGGTCGAGCGAGAGAGAGAGAGAGACGGGGTCGATAGAAAGAGAGAGAGAGATGGGGTCGAGCGAGAGAGAGAGACGGGGTCGAACGAGAGAGAGAGAGACGCTGTCGAGCGAGAGAGAGAGAGGGACAGGGTCGAGCGAGAGAGAGACAGATGGGATCGAGCGATAGAGACAGAGAAGGAGGTTGAGCGAGAGAGAGAGAGAGAGAGACATGGTCGAGGGAGAGAGAGAGAGAGACGGGGTTGATTTAGAGAGAAAGACGGGGTCGAGCGAGAGAGAGAGAGAGAGACGGGGTCGAGCGAGAGAGAGAGAGACCGGGTCGAGCGAGAGAGAGAGAGAGAGAAGGGGTCGAGCGAGAGAGAGAGAATGGGTCTAGCGAGAGAGAGAGAGAGACGGGGTCGAGCGAGAGAGAGAGACGGGGTCTAGCGAGAGAGAGAGAGAGACGGGGTCGAGCGAGAAAGAGAGTGAGACGGGGTCGAACGAGAGCGAGAAAGAGAGAGAGAGAGACGGGGCCGAGAGAGAGAGAGAGAGAGACAGGGACGAGCGAGAGAGAGAGAGACGGGTTCGAGAGAGAGAGAGAGAGAAGGAGGTTGAGAGAGAGAGGGAGGGAGACGGGGTCGAGCGAGAGCGAGAGAGAGAGAGAGAGAGACGGGGTCGAGTGAGAGAGAGACGAGGTAGAGAGAGAGAGAGAGAGACGGGGTCGAGCGAGAGAGAGAATGACGAGGTCGAGCGAGAGAGAGAGACAGACGGGGTCGAGCAAGAGTGAGAGAAAGAGAAGGGGTCGAGCGAAAGAGAGAGACGCTGTCGAGCGAGAGAGAGAGAGGGACAGGGTCGAACGAGAGAGAGAGACAGACGGGATCGAGCGATAGAGACAGAGAAGGAGGTTGAGCGAGAGAGAGAGAGACGGGGTCGAGCGAGAGAGAGAGAGAGAGAGACGGGCTCGATCAAGAGAGAGGGAGAGAGACGGGGTCGAGCGAGAGTGAGAGAAAGAGACAGGGTCGAGCGAGAGAGAGAGAGAGAGAGACGGGGTCAAGCGAGAGAGAGAGAGGGACGGGTTCGAGCGATAGAGAGAGAGACGGGGTCGAACGAGAGAGAGAGGGACGGGGTCGAGCGAGAGAGAGAGAGACGGGGTCCAGTGAGAGAGTGAGCGAGACGGGGTGGAGCGAGAGACAGAGAACAAGACGGGGTCGAGCAAGAGAGAGGGAGAGAGACGGGGTCAAGCGAGAGAGAGAGAGAGAGAGACGGGGTCGAGCGAGAGCAATAGAGAGAGATGGGGTCGAGCGAGAGAGAGAGTGAGAGAGACGGGGTTGAGCGAGAGTGAGAGATACCGGGTCGAGCGAGGGAGAAAGAGGTACGGATTCGAGCAAGAGAGAGAGAGATACGGTTTCGAGCGAGAGAGAGAGAGAGAGAGATGGGGTCGAGCGAGAGAGAGAGTGAGAGACGGGGTCGAGCGAGAGAGAGAGAGAGAGAGACGGGGTCGAGCGAGAGAGAGAGAGGGACAGGGTCGAGCGAGAGAGAGACAGATGGGATCGAGCGAGAGAGACAGAGAATGAGGTTGAGCGAGAGAGAGAGAGAGAGAGACGGGGTCGAGCGAGAGCAATAGAGAGAGATGGGGTCGAGCGAGAGAGAGAGTGAGAGAGACGGGGTTGAGCGAGAGTGAGAGATACCGGGTCGAGCGAGGGAGAATGAGGTACGGATTCGAGCAAGAGAGAGAGAGATACGGTTTCGAGCGAGAGAGAGAGAGAGAGAGATGGGGTCTAGCGAGAGAGAGAGTGAGAGACGGGGTCGAGCGAGAGAGAGAGAGAGAGACGGGGTCGAGCGAGAGAGAGAGAGGGACAGGGTCGAGCGAGAGAGAGACAGATGGGATCGAGCAAGAGAGACAGAGAATGAGGTTGAGCGAGAGAGAGAGAGAGAGACGGGGTCGAGCGAGAGAGAGAGAGAGAGACGGGGTCGAGTGAGAGAGAGAGAGAGACAGTGTCGAGCGAGAGAGACGGGGTCGATCGAGAGAGAGAGAGAGGCGGAGTCGAGCGAGAGAGAGAGAGACGGGGTCGAGCGAGAGAGACAGAAAGATGGGGTCGAGCGAGAGAGAGAGATAGAGACGGTGTCGAGCGAGAGAGAGAGAGGGACAGGGTCGAGCGAGAGAGAGACAGATGGGATCGAGCGAGAGAGACAGAGAAGGAGGTTGAGCGAGAGAGAGAGAGAGAGACGGGCTCGAGCGAGAGAGAGAGAGAGAGACGGGGTCGAGCTAGAGAGAGAGAGGGACAGGGTCGAGCGAGAGAGAGACAGATGGGATTGAGCGAGAGAGACAGAGAAGGAGGTTGAGCGAGAGAGAGAGAGAGAGACGGGGTCGAGTGAGAGAGAGAGAGAGACAGTATCGAGCGAGAGAGACGGGGTCGATCGAGAGAGAGAGAGAGGCGGAGTCAAGCGAGAGAGATAGAGACGGGGTCGAGCGAGAGAGAGAGAAAGACGGGGTCGAGCGAGAGAGAGAGAGAGAGAAGGGGTCGAGCGAGAGAGAGAGATGGGGTCGAGCGAGAGAGAGAGAAGGGGTCGAGCGAGAGAAAGAGTGAGACAGGGTCGAATGAGAGAGAGAGAGACAGGGTCGAGCAAGAGAGAGAGAGACGGAGTCGAACGAGAGAGAGAGACTGGGTCGAGCGAGAGAGAGAGAGAGACGGGGTCGAGCGAGAAAGAGAGAGACGGGGTCGAGCGAGAGAGAGAGAGAGAGACGGGGTCGAGCGAGAGCGAGAGAGAGAGACGGGGTCGAGAGAGAGAGAGACGGAGTCGAGCGAGAGAGAGAGACGGGTTCGAGCGAGCGAGAGAGGGAGAGGGACAGGGTCGAGCGAGAGAGAGACAGATGGGATCAAGCGAGAGAGACAGAGAAGGATGTTGAGCGAGAGAGACGGGGTCGAGCGAGAGAGAGAGAGAGAAGGGGTCGAGCGAGAGAGAGAGATAGGGTCGAGCGAGAGAGAGAGAGAGAAGGGGTCGAGTGAGAGAGAGAGAGAGACGGGGTCGAACGAGAGAGAGAGACTGGGTCGAACGAGAGAGAGAGAGAGACGGGGTCGAGCGAGAAAGAGAGAGACGGGGTCAAGCGAGAGAGAGAGAACAAGACGGGTCGAGCAAGAGAGAGGGAGAGAGACGGGGTCGAGCGAGAGCGAGAGAGAGAGACGGGGTCGAGCGAGAGCGAGAGAGAGAGACGGGGTCGAGCGAGAGAGAGAGAGAGAGAGACGGGGTCGAGCGAGAGAGAGAGACAGGGTCGAGCGAGAGAGAGAGAGAGAGAGACGGTGTCGAGCGAGAGAGAGAGAGGGACAGGGTCGAGCGAGAGAGATACAGACGGGATCGAGCGAGAGAGACAGAGAAGGAGGTTGAGCGAGCGAGCAAGAGAGAGAGACGGGTTCGAGCGAGCGAGAGAGAGAGATAGAGACGGTGTCGAGCGAGAGAGAGAGAGGGACATGGTCGAGCGAGAGAGAGACAGATGGGATCGAGCGAGAGAGGCAGAGAAGGATGTTGAGCGAGAGAGAGAGAGAGAGACGGGGTCGAGGGAGAGAGAGAGAGAGACGGGGTCGAGCGAGAGAGAGAGAGACGGGGTCGAGCGAGAGAGAGAGAAAGACGGAGTCGAGCGAGAGAGAGAGAGAGAGAAGGGGTCGAGCGAGAGAGAGTAATGGGATCGAGCGAGAGAGAGAGAGAGAAGGGGTCGAGCGAGAGAGAGAGTGAGACGGCGTCGAATGCGAGAGAGAGAGACGGGGTCGAGAGAGAGAGAGAGAGAGAGAGAGAGAGAGAAGGGGTCGAGCGAGAGAGAGAGAGACGGGGTCGAGCGAGAGAGAGAGACTGGGTCGAGCAAGAGAGAGAGAGAGACGGGGTCGAGAGAGAGAGAGAGAGAGACGGGGTCGAGCGAGAGAGAGAGAGACGGGGTCGAGTGAGAGAGAGAGAGAGAGACGGGATCGAGTGAGAGAGTGAATGAGACAGGGTGGACCGAGAGAGTGAGAGAGACGGGGTCGAGCGAGAGAGAGAGAGATACCGGGTCGAGCGAGGGAGAAAGAGATACGGATTCGAGCAAGAGAGAGAGAGATACGGTTTCGAGCGAGAGAGAGGGAGAGACGGAGTCGAGCGAGAGAGAGACAGACATGATCGAGCGAGAGAGAGAGAGAAGGAGATTGTGCGAGAGAGAGAGAGAGAGACGGGGTCGAGGGAGAGAGAGAGAGAGACGGTGTCGAGCGAGAGAGGCGGGGTCCAGTGAGAGAGTGAGTGAGACGGGGTGGACCAAGAGAGTGAGAGAGACGGGGTCGAGCGAGAGAGAGAGAGAGAGACGGGGTCGAGCGAGAGAGAGAGAGAGACGGTGTCAAGCGAGAGAGACGGGGTCGAGCGAGAGAGAGAGAGACGGGGTCGAGCGAGAGAGAGAGAAAGACGGGGTCGAACGAGAGAGAGAGAGAGAGAAGGGGTCGAGCGAGAGAGAGAGATGTGGTCGAGCGAGAGAGAGAGAGAGAAGGGGTCGAGCAAGAGAGAGAGTGAGACGGGGTCGAATGAGAGAGATAGAGACGGGGTCGAGCGAGAGAGAGAGAGACGGGTTGAACGAGAGAGAGAGACTGGGTCGAGCGAGAGAGAGAGAGAGACGTGGTCGAGCGAGAAAGAGAGAGATGGGGTCGAGCGAGAGAGAGAGAACGAGACGGGTCGAGCAAGAGAGAGGGAGAGAGACGGGGTCGAGCGAGAGCGAGAGAGAGAGACGGAGTCGAGCGAGAGAGAGAGAGAAGGTGTCGAGCGAGAGAGAGAGAAAAGGAGGTTGAGTGAGCGAGCCAGAGAGAGAGACGGGTTCGAGCGAGAGACAGAGAGACGGGGTCGAGCGAGAGAGAGAGAGACGGGTTTGAGCGAGAGAGAGAGAGATGGGGTCGAGTGAGAGAGTGAGCGAGATGGGGTGCACCGAGAGAGTGAGAGAGACGGGGTCGAGCGAGAGGGAGAGAGACACGGGGTCGAGCGAGAGAGAAACAGGTACGGATTCGAGCGAGAGAGAGAGAGATACGGTTTCGAGCGAGACAGAGAGAAAGACGGGGTCGAGCAAGAGAGAGAGAGGGATAGGGTCGAGAGAGAGAGAGACAGACAGGATCGAGCGAGAGAGACAGAGAAGCAGGTTGAGCGAGAGAGAGAGAGAGATAAAGGGTCGAGCGAGAGGGAGAGAGAGACGGGGTCGAGCGAGAGAGAGAGAGAGAGACGGGGTCGAGCGAGAGAGAGAGAGACGGGGTCGAGCGTGAGAGAGAGAAAGACGGGGTCGAGCGAGAGAGAGAGAGAGAGAAGGGGTCGAGCGAGAGAGAGAGATGGGGTAGATCGAGAGAGAGAGAGAGAAGGGGTCGAGCGAGAGACAGAGTGAGACGGGGTCGAACGAGAGAGAGAGAGACGGGGTCGAGCGAGAGAGAGAGAGAGAGAGAGACGGGGTCGAGAGAAAGAGAGAGACAGGGACGAGCGAGAGAGTGAGAGATGGGTTCGAGAGAGAGAGAAAGAGAAGGAGATTGAGAGAGAGAGAGCGAGAGAGATGGGGTCGAGCGAGGGCGAGAGAGAGAGAGAGAGACGGGGTCGAGAGAGAGACAGGGTCGAGCGAGAGAGAGACGGGGTCGAGAGAGAGAGAGAGAGAGAGAGATGGGGTCGAGCGAGAGAGAGAGAGACGGGGTCGAGCGAGAGAGAGAGACTGGGTTGAGCGAGAGAGAGAGAGAGAGACGGGGTCGAGCGAGAGAGAGAGAGACGGGGTCGAGCGAGAGAGAGAGAGACGGGGTCGAGCGAGAGAGAGAGAGACGGGGTCGAGCGAGAGAGAGAGAGACGGGGTCGAGCGAGAGAGAGAGAGACGGGGTCGAGCGAGAGAGACGGGGTCAAGTGAGAGAGAGAGACAGATGGAGTCGAGCGAGAGAGAGAGAGACGGGGTCGAGTCAGAGAGAGATAGACGGGATCGAGCGAGAGAGAGAGGAGGTTGAGCGAGAGAGAGAGAGACAGATGGAGTCGAGCGAGAGAGAGAGACAGTGTCGAGCGAGAGAGAGACGGTGTCGAATGAGAGAGAAAGACGTGGTCGAGCGAGAGAGAGACGGTGTCGAATGAGAGAAAGAGACGAGGTCGAGCAAGTTAGAGAGAGACATGGTCGAGCGAGAGAGAGAGAGACGCGGTCGAGCGAGAGAGAGAGACGGGGTCAAGCGAGAGAGAGAGAGAGACGGGGTCGAGCGAGCGAGAGAGAGAGAGAGACGGGGTTGAGCGAGAGAGAGAGAGAGAGAAGGTGTCGAGCAAGAGAGAGAGAGACGGTGTCGAGTTAGAGAGGGAGAGAGACGGGGTCGAGCGAGAGAGAGAATCGGGGTCGAGCGAGAGAGAGAATGACGTGGTCGAGCGAGAGAGAGAGATAGACGGGGTCGAGCTAGAGAGAGAGAGAGAGAAGGGGTCGAGCGAAAGAGAGAGACGCTGTCGAGCGAGAGAGAGAGAGGGACAGGGTCGAGCGAGAGAGAGAGACGGGGTCGAGCGAGAGAGAGAGAGAGAGAGAGATGGGGTCGAGCGAGAGAGAGAGAGACGGGGTCGAGCGAGAGAGAGAGACTGGGTTGAGCGAGAGAGAGAGAGAGAGACGGGGTCGAGCGAGAGAGAGAGAGAGACGGGGTCGAGCGAGAGAGAGAGAGACGGGGTCGAGCGAGAGAGAGAGAGACGGGGTCGAGCGAGAGAGAGAGAGACGGGGTCGAGCGAGAGCGATAGAGAGACACGCGGTCGATAGAGAGAGAGAGAGAGAGACGGGGTCGAGCGAGAGAGACGGGGTCAAGTGAGAGAGAGAGACAGATGGAGTCGAGCGAGAGAGAGAGAGACGGGGTCGAGTGAGAGAGAGATAGACGGGATCGAGCGAGAGAGAGAGACAGATGGAGTCGAGCGAGAGAGAGAGACAGTGTCGAGCGAGAGAGAGACGGTGTCGAATGAGAGAGAGAGACGTGGTCGAGCGAGAGAGAGACGGTGTCGAATGAGAGAAAGAGACGAGGTCGTGCAAGTTAGAGAGAGACATGGTCGAGCGAGAGAGAGAGAGACGCGGTCGAGCGAGAGAGAGAGATGGGGTCAAGCGAGAGAGAGAGAGAGAGAGAGAGATGGGGGTCGAGCGAGCGAGAGAGAGAGAGAGACGGGGTTGAGCGAGAGAGAGAGAGAGAGAAGGTGTCGAGCAAGAGAGAGAGAGACGGTGTCGAGTTAGAGAGGGATAGAGACGGGGTCGAGCGAGAGAGAGAGAGAGAGAATTGGGGTCGAGCGAGAGAGAGAATGACGTGGTCGAGCGAGAGAGAGAGATAGACGGGGTGGAGCTAGAGAGAGAGAGAGAGAAGGGGTCGAGCGAAAGAGAGAGACGCTGTCGAGCGAGAGAGAGAGAGGGACAGGGTCGAGCGAGAGAGAGAGACGGGGTCGAGCGAGAGAGAGAGAGAGAGAGAGAGAGACGGGGTCGAGCGAGGGAGAGAGAGACGGGGTCGAGCGAGAGAGAGAGAGAGAGAGATGGGCTCGAGCGAGAGAGCGACAGCGAGATAGGTCGAGCGAGAGAGAGGGAGAGAGACGGGGTCGAGCGAGAGAGAGAGAGAGACGGGGTCGAGTGAAAGCGAGAGAAAGAGATAGGGTCGAGCGAGAGAGAGAGAGAGAGACGGGGTCAAGCGAGAGAGAGAGAGGGACGGGTTCGAGCGATAGAGAGAGAGACGGGGTCGAGCGAGGGAGAGAGAGACGGGGTCGAGCGAGAGAGAGAGAGAGAGAGATGGGCTCGAGCGAGAGAGCGACAGCGAGATAGGTCGAGCGAGAGAGAGGGAGAGAGACGGGGTCGAGCGAGAGAGAGAGAGAGACGGGGTCGAGTGAAAGCGAGAGAAAGAGATAGGGTCGAGCGAGAGAGAGAGAGAGAGACGGGGTCAAGCGAGAGAGAGAGAGGGACGGGTTCGAGCGATAGAGAGAGAGACGGGGTCGAACGAGAGAGAGAGAGAGACAGGGTCGAGCGAGAGAGAGAGGGACGGGGTCGAGCGAGAGAGAGAGAGACGGGGTCCAGTGAGAGAGTGAGCGAGACGGGGTGGAGCGTGAGAGAGAGAACAAGACGGGGTCGAGCAAGAGAGAGAGACGGGGTCGAGCGAGAGCGAGAGAGAGAGACGGGGTCGAGCGAGAGAGAGAGTAAAAGAGACAGGGTCGAGTGAGAGAGACAGAGAGAGACGGGGTCGAGCGAGAGAGTGAGAGACGGGGTTGAGCGAGAGAGAGAGAGGGAGACGGGGTCGAGCGAGAGAGAGAGAGAGACGGTGTCGAGCGAGAGTGACGGGGTCGATCGAGAGAGAGAGAGAGGCGGAGTCGAGCGAGAGAGAGAGAGAGACGGGGTCGAGCGAGAGAGAGAGAGAAGGAGTCGAGCGAGAGAGAGAGATGGGGTCGAGCGAGCGAGAGAGAGAGATAGAGACGGTGTCGAGCGAGAGAGAGAGAGGGACAGGGTCGAGCGAGAGAGAGACAGATGGGATCGAGCGAGAGAGACAGAGAAGGAGGTTGAGCGAGAGAGAGAGAGAGACGGGGTCGAGCTAGAGAGAGAGAGGGACAGGGTCGAGCGAGAGAGAGACAGATGGGATTGAGCGAGAGAGACAGAGAAGGAGGTTGAGCGAGAGAGAGAGAGAGACGGGGTCGAGTGAGAGAGAGAGAGAGACAGTATCGAGCGAGAGAGACGGGGTCGATCGAGAGAGAGAGAGAGGCGGAGTCAAGCGAGAGAGAGAGAGACGGGGTCGAGCGAGAGAGAGAGAAAGACGGGGTCGAGCGAGAGAGAGAGAGAGAGAAGGGGTCGAGCGAGAGAGAGAGATGGGGTCGAGCAAGAGAGAGAGAAGGGGTCGAGCGAGAGAAAGAGTGAGACGGGGTCGAATGAGAGAGAGAGAGACAGGGTCGAACAAGAGAGAGAGAGACGGAGTCGAACGAGAGAGAGAGACTGGGTCGAGCGAGAGAGAGAGAGAGACGGGGTCGAGCGAGAAAGAGAGAGACGGGGTCGAGCGAGAGAGAGAGAGAGAGACGGGGTCGAGCGAGAGCGAGAGAGAGAGACGGGGTCGAGAGAGAGAGAGACGGAGTCGAGCGAGAGAGAGAGACGGGGTCGAGCGAGAAAGAGAGAGACGGGGTCGAGCGAGAGAGAGAGAGAGAGACGGGGTCGAGCGAGAGAGAGAGACGGGGTCGAGAGAGAGAGAGACGGAGTCGAGCGAGAGAGAGAGACGGGTTCGAGCGAGCGAGAGAGGGAGAGGGACAGGGTCGAGCGAGAGAGAGACAGATGGGATCAAGCGAGAGAGACAGAGAAGGATGTTGAGCGAGAGAGACAGGGTCGAGCGAGAGAGAGAGAGAGAGAAGGGGTCGAGCGAGAGAGAGAGATGGGGTCGAGCGAGAGAGAGAGAGAGAGACGGGGTCAAGCGAGAGAGAGAGAGGGACGGGTTCGAGCGATAGAGAGAGAGACGGGGTCGAACGAGAGAGAGAGAGAGACAGGGTCGAGCGAGAGAGAGAGGGACGGGGTCGAGCGAGAGAGAGAGAGACGGGGTCCAGTGAGAGAGTGAGCGAGACAGGGTGGAGCGTGAGAGAGAGAACAAGACGGGTTCGAGCAAGAGAGAGAGACGGGGTCGAGCGAGAGCGAGAGAGAGAGACGGGGTCGAGCGAGAGAGAGTAAGAGAGACGGGGTAGAGCGAGAGAGACAGAGAGAGACGGGGTCGAGCGAGAGAGAGAGTGAGAGACGGGGTCGAGCGAGAGAGAGAGAGACGGTGTCGAGCGAGAGTGACGGGGTCGATCGAGAGAGAGAGGCGGAGTCGAGCGAGAGAGAGAGAGAGACGGGGTCGAGCGAGAGAGAGAGAGAGAGAAGGAGTCGAGCGAGAGAGAGAGATGGGGTCGAGCGAGCCAGAGAGAGAGATAGAGACGGTGTCGAGCGAGAGAGAGAGAGGGACAGGGTCGAGCGAGAGAGAGACAGATGGGATCGAGCGAGAGAGACAGAGAAGGAGGTTGAGCGAGCGAGAGAGAGAGAGAGAGACGGGGTAGAGCGAGAGAGAGAGAGAGAGAGACGGGGTCAAGCGAGAGAGAGAGAGGGACGGGTTCGAGCGATAGAGAGAGACGGGGTCGAACGAGAGAGAGAGAGAGACAGGGTCGAGCGAGAGAGAGAGGGACGGGGTCGAGCGAGAGAGAGAGAGACGGGGTCCAGTGAGAGAATGAGCGAGACGGGGTGGAGCGAGAGAGAGAGAACAAGACGGGGTCGAGCAAGAGAGAGAGACGGGGTCGAGCGAGAGCGAGAGAGAGAGACGGGGTCGAGCGAGAGAGAGAGAGGGACAGGGTCGAGCGAGAGAGAGAGAGAGATAGAGACAGTGTCGAGTGAGAGAGAGAGAGGGACAGGGTCGAGCGAGAGAGAGACAGACATGATCGAGCGAGAGAGAGAGAGATGGAGATTGAGCGAGAGAGAGAGAGAGAGACGGGGTCGAGGGAGAGAGAGAGAGAGACGGTGTCGAGCGAGAGAGGCGGGGTCCAGTGAGAGAGTGAGTGAGACGGGGTGGACCAAGAGAGTGAGAGAGACGGGGTCGAGCGAGAGAGAGAGAGAGAGACGGGGTCGAGCGAGAGAGAGAGAGAGATGGTGTCAAGCGAGAGAGACGGGGTCGAGCGAGAGAGAGAGACGGGGTCGAGCGAGAGAGAGAGAAAGACGGGGTCGAATGAGAGAGAGAGAGAGAGAAGGGGTCGAGCGAGAGAGAGAGATGTGGTCGAGCGAGAGAGAGAGAGAGAAGGGGTCGAGCAAGAGAGAGAGTGAGACGGGGTCGAGCGAGAGAGAGAGAGACGGGTTGAACGAGAGAGAGAGACTGGGTCGAGCGAGAGAGAGAGAGAGACGTGGTCGAGCGAGAAAGAGAGAGATGGGGTCGAGCGAGAGAGAGAGAACGAGACGGGTCGAGCAAGAGAGAGGGAGAGAGACGGGGTCGAGCGAGAGCGAGAGAGAGAGACGGGGTCGAGCGAGAGAGAGAGAGAAGGTGTCGAGCGAGAGAGAGAGAAAAGGAGGTTGAGCGAGCGAGCCAGAGAGAGAGACGGGTTCGAGCGAGAGACAGAGAGACGGGGTCGAGCGAGAGAGAGAGAGACGGGTTCGAGCGAGAGAGAGAGAGATGGGGTCGAGTGAGAGAGTGAGCGAGATGGGGTGCACCGAGAGAGTGAGAGAGACGGGGTCGAGCGAGAGGGAGAGAGACACGGGGTCGAGCGAGAGAGAAACAGGTACGGATTCGAGCGAGAGAGAGAGAGATACGGTTTCGAGCGAGACAGAGAGAAAGACGGGGTCGAGCAAGAGAGAGAGAGGGACAGGGTCGAGAGAGAGAGAGACAGACGGGATCGAGCGAGAGAGACAGAGAAGCAGGTTGAGCGAGAGAGAGAGAGAGATAAAGGGTCGAGCGAGAGGGAGAGAGAGACGGGGTCGAGCGAGAGAGAGAGAGAGACGGGGTCGAGCGAGAGAGAGAGAGAAGGGGTCGAGCGTGAGAGAGAGAAAGACGGGGTCGAGCGAGAGAGAGAGAGAGAGAAGGGGTCAAGCGAGAGAGAGAGATGGGGTAGATCGAGAGAGAGAGAGAGAAGGGGTCGAGCGAGAGACAGAGTGAGACGGGGTCGAACGAGAGAGAGAGAGACGGGGTCGAGAGAGAGAGAGAGAGAGAGAGAGCGACGGGGTCGAGCGAGAGAGAGAGAGAGAGAGAGACGGGGTCGAGAGAAAGAGAGAGACA
The DNA here is from genome assembly GCF_964194155.1 of Cetorhinus maximus. Taxonomy (NCBI): domain Eukaryota; kingdom Metazoa; phylum Chordata; class Chondrichthyes; order Lamniformes; family Cetorhinidae; genus Cetorhinus; species Cetorhinus maximus. The sequence goes on from NW_027599374.1 coordinate 15,164, forward strand.
GGGACGAGCGAGAGAGTGAGAGATGGGTTCGAGAGAGAGAGAAAGAGGAGGTTGAGAGAGAGAGAGCGAGAGAGATGGGGTCGAGCGAGGGCGAGAGAGAGAGAGAGAGACGGGGTCGAGAGAGAGACAGGGTCGAGCGAGAGAGAGACGGGGTCGAGAGAGAGAGAGAGAGAGAGAGATGGGGTCGAGCGAGAGAGAGAGAGACGGGGTCGAGCGAGAGAGAGAGACTGGGTTGAGCGAGAGAGAGAGAGAGAGACGGGGTCGAGCGAGAGAGAGAGAGAGACGGGGTCGAGCGAGAGAGAGAGAGACGGGGTCGAGCGAGAGAGAGAGAGACGGGGTCGAGCGAGAGAGAGAGAGACGGGGTCGAGCGAGCGAGAGAGAGAGATAGAGACGGTGTCGAGCGAGAGAGAGAGAGGGACAGGGTCGAGCGAGAGAGAGACAGACATGATCGAGCGAGAGAGATAGAGATGGAGATTGAGCGAGAGAGAGAGAGAGAGACGGGGTCGAGGGAGAGAGAGAGAGAGACGGTGTCGAGCGAGAGAGGCGGGGTCCAGTGAGAGAGTGAGTGAGACGGGGTGGACCAAGAGAGTGAGAGAGACGGGGTCGAGCGAGAGAGAGAGAGAGAGACGGGGTCGAGCGAGAGAGAGAGAGAGATGGTGTCAAGCGAGAGAGACGGGGTCGAGCGAGAGAGAGAGACGGGGTCGAGCGAGAGAGAGAGAAAGACGGGGTCGAACGAGAGAGAGAGAGAGAGAAGGGGTCGAGCGAGAGAGAGAGATGTGGTCGAGCGAGAGAGAGAGAGAGAAGGGGTCGAGCAAGAGAGAGAGTGAGACGGGGTCGAATGAGAGAGATAGAGACGGGGTCGAGCGAGAGAGAGAGAGACGGGTTGAACGAGAGAGAGAGACTGGGTCGAGCGAGAGAGAGAGAGAGACGTGGTCGAGCGAGAAAGAGAGAGATGGGGTCGAGCGAGAGAGAGAGAACGAGACGGGTCGAGCAAGAGAGAGGGAGAGAGACGGGGTCGAGCGAGAGCGAGAGAGAGAGACGGGGTCGAGCGAGAGAGAGAGAGAAGGTGTCGAGCGAGAGAGAGAGAAAAGGAGGTTGAGCGAGCGAGCCAGAGAGAGAGACGGGTTCGAGCGAGAGACAGAGAGACGGGGTCGAGCGAGAGAGAGAGAGACGGGTTCGAGCGAGAGAGAGAGAGATGGGGTCGAGTGAGAGAGTGAGCGAGATGGGGTGCACCGAGAGAGTGAGAGAGACGGGGTCGAGCGAGAGGGAGAGAGACACGGGGTCGAGCGAGAGAGAAACAGGTACGGATTCGAGCGAGAGAGAGAGAGATACGGTTTCGAGCGAGAGAGAGAGAAAGACGGGGTCGAGCAAGAGAGAGAGAGGGACAGGGTCGAGAGAGAGAGAGACAGACGGGATCGAGCGAGAGAGACAGAGAAGCAGGTTGAGCGAGAGAGAGAGAGAGATAAAGGGTCGAGCGAGAGGGAGAGAGAGACGGGGTCGAGCGAGAGAGAGAGAGAGACGGGGTCGAGCAAGAGAGAGAGAGGGACAGGGTCGAGAGAGAGAGAGACAGACGGGATCGAGCGAGAGAGACAGAGAAGCAGGTTGAGCGAGAGAGAGAGAGAGATAAAGGGTCGAGCGAGAGGGAGAGAGAGACGGGGTCGAGCGAGAGAGAGAGAGAGAGAAGGGGTCAAGCGAGAGAGAGAGATGGGGTAGATCGAGAGAGAGAGAGAGAAGGGGTCGAGCGAGAGACAGAGTGAGACGGGGTCGAACGAGAGAGAGAGAGACGGGGTCGAGAGAGAGAGAGAGAGAGAGAGAGCGACGGGGTCGAGCGAGAGAGAGAGAGAGAGAGAGACGGGGTCGAGAGAAAGAGAGAGACAGGGACGAGCGAGAGAGTGAGAGATGGGTTCGAGAGAGAGAGAAAGAGGAGGTTGAGAGAGAGAGAGCGAGAGAGATGGGGTCGAGCGAGGGCGAGAGAGAGAGAGAGAGACGGGGTCGAGAGAGAGACAAGGTCAAGCGAGAGAGAGACGGGGTCGAGAGAGAGAGAGAGAGAGAGAGAGAGATGGGGTCGAGCGAGAGAGAGAGAGACGGGGTCGAGCGAGAGAGAGAGACTGGGTTGAGCGAGAGAGAGAGAGAGAGACGGGGTCGAGCGAGAGAGAGAGAGAGACGGGGTCGAGCGAGAGAGAGAGAGACGGGGTCGAGCGAGAGAGAGAGAGACGGGGTCGAGCGAGAGAGAGAGAGACGGGGTCGAGCGAGAGCGATAGAGAGACACGCGGTCGATAGAGAGAGAGAGAGAGAGACGGGGTCGAGCGAGAGAGACGGGGTCAAGTGAGAGAGAGAGACAGATGGAGTCGAGCGAGAGAGAGAGAGACGGGGTCGAGTGAGAGAGAGATAGACGGGATCGAGCGAGAGAGAGAGACAGATGGAGTCGAGCGAGAGAGAGAGACAGTGTCGAGCGAGAGAGAGACGGTGTCGAATGAGAGAGAGAGACGTGGTCGAGCGAGAGAGAGACGGTGTCGAATGAGAGAAAGAGACGAGGTCGAGCAAGTTAGAGAGAGACATGGTCGAGCGAGAGAGAGAGAGACGCGGTCGAGCGAGAGAGAGAGACGGGGTCAAGCGAGAGAGAGAGAGAGACGGGGTCGAGCGAGCGAGAGAGAGAGAGAGACGGGGTTGAGCGAGAGAGAGAGAGAGAGAAGGTGTCGAGCAAGAGAGAGAGAGACGGTGTCGAGTTAGAGAGGGAGAGAGACGGGGTCGAGCGAGAGAGAGAATCGGGGTCGAGCGAGAGAGAGAATGACGTGGTCGAGCGAGAGAGAGAGATAGACGGGGTCGAGCTAGAGAGAGAGAGAGAGAAGGGGTCGAGCGAAAGAGAGAGACGCTGTCGAGCGAGAGAGAGAGAGGGACAGGGTCGAGCGAGAGAGAGAGACGGGGTCGAGCGAGAGAGAGAGAGAGAGAGAGACGGGGTCGAGCGAGGGAGAGAGAGACGGGGTCGAGCGAGCGAGAGAGAGAGAGAGAGAGATGGGCTCGAGCGAGAGAGCGACAGCGAGATAGGTCGAGCGAGAGAGAGGGAGAGAGACGGGGTCGAGCGAGAGAGAGAGAGAGACGGGGTCGAGTGAAAGCGAGAGAAAGAGATAGGGTCGAGCGAGAGAGAGAGAGAGAGACGGGGTCAAGCGAGAGAGAGAGAGGGACGGGTTCGAGCGATAGAGAGAGAGACGGGGTCGAACGAGAGAGAGAGAGAGACAGGGTCGAGCGAGAGAGAGAGGGACGGAGTCGAGTGAAAGCGAGAGAAAGAGATAGGGTCGAGCGAGAGAGAGAGAGAGAGACGGGGTCAAGCGAGAGAGAGAGAGGGACGGGTTCGAGCGATAGAGAGAGAGACGGGGTCGAACGAGAGAGAGAGAGAGACAGGGTCGAGCGAGAGAGAGAGGGACGGGGTCGAGCGAGAGAGAGAGAGACGGGGTCGATCGAGAGAGAGAGAGAGAGGCAGAGTCGAGCGAGAGAGAGAGAGACGGGGTTGAGCGAGAGAGAGAGAAAGACGGAGTCGAGCGAGAGAGAGAGAGAGAGAAGGGGTCGAGCGAGAGAGAGTAATGGGATCGAGCGAGAGAGAGAGAGAAGGGGTCGAGCGAGAGACAGAGTGAGACGGGGTCGAACGAGAGAGAGAGAGACGGGGTCGAGCGAGAGAGAGAGAGAGAGAGCGACGGGGTCGAGCGAGAGAGAGAGAGAGAGAGAGACGGGGTCGAGAGAAAGAGAGAGACAGGGACGAGCGAGAGAGTGAGAGATGGGTTCGAGAGAGAGAGAAAGAGGAGATTGAGAGAGAGAGAGCGAGAGAGATGGGGTCGAGCGAGGGCGAGAGAGAGAGAGAGAGACGGGGTCGAGAGAGAGACAGGGTCGAGCGAGAGAGAGACGGGGTCGAGAGAGAGAGAGAGAGAGAGATGGGGTCGAGCGAGAGAGAGAGAGACGGGGTCGAGCGAGAGAGGGAGACTGGGTTGAGCGAGAGAGAGAGAGAGAGACGGGGTCGAGCGAGAGAGAGAGAGACGGGGTCGAGCGAGAGAGAGAGAGACGGGGTCGAGCGAGAGAGAGAGAGACGGGGTCGAGCGAGAGAGAGAGAGACGGGGTCGAGCGAGAGCGATAGAGAGACATGCGGTCGATAGAGAGAGAGAGAGAGACGGGGTCGAGCGAGAGAGACGGGGTCAAGTGAGAGAGAGAGACAGATGGAGTCGAGCGAGAGAGAGAGAGACGCGGTCGAGCGAGAGAGAGAGACGGGGTCAAGCGAGAGAGAGAGAGAGAGAGAGAGACGGGGTCGAGCGAGCGAGAGAGAGAGAGAGACGGGGTTGAGCGAGAGAGAGAGAGAGAGAAAGTGTCGAGCAAGAGAGAGAGAGACGGTGTCGAGTTAGAGAGGAGAAAGACGGGGTCGAGCGAGAGAGAGAGAGAGAGAATCGGGGTCGAGCGAGAGAGAGAATGACGTGGTCGAGCGAGAGAGAGAGATAGACGGGGTCGAGCTAGAGAGAGAGAGAGAGAAGGGGTCGAGCGAAAGAGAGAGACGCTGTCGAGCGAGAGAGAGAGAGGGACAGGGTCGAGCGAGAGAGAGAGATGGGGTCGAGCGAGAGAGAGAGAGAGAGAGAGACGGGGTCGAGCGAGGGAGAGAGAGACGGGGTCGAGCGAGAGAGAGAGAGAGAGATGGGCTCGAGCGAGAGAGCGACAGCGAGATAGGTCGAGCGAGAGAGAGGGAGAGAGACGGGGTCGAGCGAGAGAGAGAGAGAGACGGGGTCGAGTGAAAGCAAGAGAAAGAGATAGGGTCGAGCGAGAGAGAGAGAGAGAGACGGGGTCAAGCGAGAGAGAGAGAGGGACGGGTTCGAGCGATAGAGAGAGAGACGGGGTCGAACGAGAGAGAGAGAGAGACAGGGTCGAGCGAGAGAGAGAGAGACGGGGTCCAGTGAGAGAGTGAGCGAGACGGGGTGGAGCGTGAGAGAGAGAACAAGACGGGGTCGAGCAAGAGAGAGAGACAGGGTCGAGCGAGAGCGAGAGAGAGAGACGGGGTCGAGCGAGAGAGAGAGTAAGAGAGACGGGGTCGAGCGAGAGAGACAGAGAGAGACGGGGTCGAGCGAGAGAGAGAGTGAGAGACGGGGTCGAGCGAGAGAGAGAGAGGGAGACGGGGTCGAGCGAGAGAGAGAGAGAGACGGTGTCGAGCGAGAGTGACGGGGTCGATCGAGAGAGAGAGAGAGGCGGAGTCGAGCGAGAGAGAGAGAGAGACGGGGTCGAGCGAGAGAGAGAGAGAGAGACGGGGTCGAGCGAGAGAGAGAGAGAGACGGTGTCGAGCGAGAGTGACGGGGTCGATCGAGAGAGAGAGAGAGGCGGAGTCGAGCGAGAGAGAGAGAGAGACGGGGTCGAGCGAGAGAGAGAGAGAGAGGAGTCGAGCGAGAGAGAGAGATGGGGTCGAGCGAGCGAGAGAGAGAGATAGAGACGGTGTCGAGCGAGAGAGAGAGAGGGACAGGGTCGAGCGAGAGAGAGACAGACATGATCGAGCGAGAGAGAGAGAGAAGGAGATTGAGCGAGAGAGAGAGAGAGAGACGGGGTCGAGGGAGAGAGAGAGAGAGACGGTGTCGAGCGAGAGAGGCGGGGTCCAGTGAGAGAGTGAGTGAGACGGGGTGGACCAAGAGAGTGAGAGAGACGGGGTCGAGCGAGAGAGAGAGAGAGAGACGGGGTCGAGCGAGAGAGAGAGAGAGACGGTGTCAAGCGAGAGAGACGGGGTCGAGCGAGAGAGAGAGAGACGGGGTCGAGCGAGAGAGAGAGAAAGACGGGGTCGAACGAGAGAGAGAGAGAGAGAAGGGGTCGAGCGAGAGAGAGAGATGTGGTCGAGCGAGAGAGAGAGAGAGAGAAGGGGTCGAGCAAGAGAGAGAGTGAGACGGGTTCGAATGAGAGAGATAGAGACGGGGTCGAGCGAGAGAGAGAGAGACGGGTTGAACGAGAGAGAGAGACTGGGTCGAGCGAGAGAGAGAGACGTGGTCGAGCGAGAAAGAGAGAGATGGGGTCGAGCGAGAGAGAGAGAACGAGACGGGTCGAGCAAGAGAGAGGGAGAGAGACGGGGTCGAGCGAGAGCGAGAGAGAGAGACGGGGTCGAGCGAGAGAGAGAGAGAAGGTGTCGAGCGAGAGAGAGAGAAAAGGAGGTTGAGCGAGCGAGCCAGAGAGAGAGACGGGTTCGAGCGAGAGACAGAGAGACGGGGTCGAGCGAGAGAGAGAGAGACGGGTTCGAGCGAGAGAGAGAGAGATGGGGTCGAGTGAGAGAGTGAGCGAGATGGGGTGCACCGAGAGAGTGAGAGAGACGGGGTCGAGCGAGAGGGAGAGAGACACGGGGTCGAGCGAGAGAGAAACAGGTACGGATTCGAGCGAGAGAGAGAGAGATACGGTTTCGAGCGAGACAGAGAGAAAGACGGGGTCGAGCAAGAGAGAGAGAGGGATAGGGTCGAGAGAGAGAGAGACAGACGGGATCGAGCGAGAGAGACAGAGAAGCAGGTTGAGCGAGAGAGAGAGAGAGATAAAGGGTCGAGCGAGAGGGAGAGAGAGACGGGGTCGAGCGAGAGAGAGAGAGAGACGGGGTCAAGCGAGAGAGAGAGAGACGGGGTCGAGCGTGAGAGAGAGAAAGACGGGGTCGAGCGAGAGAGAGAGAGAGAGAAGGGGTCGAGCGAGAGAAAGAGATGGGGTAAATCGAGAGAGAGAGAGAGAAGGGGTCGAGCGAGAGATAGAGTGAGACGGGGTCGAACGAGAGAGAGAGAGACGGGGTCGAGCGAGAGAGAGAGAGGGAGAGAGAGAGCGACGGGGTCGAGCGAGAGAGAGAGAGAGAGAGACGGGGTCGAGAGAAAGAGAGAGACAGGGACGAGCGAGAGAGTGAGAGATGGGTTCGAGAGAGAGAGAAAGAGAAGGAGATTGAGAGAGAGAGAGCGAGAGAGATGGGGTCGAGCGAGGGCGAGAGAGAGAGAGAGAGACGGGGTCGAGAGAGAGACAGGGTCGAGCGAGAGAGAGACGGGGTCGAGCGAGAGAGAGAGACTGGGTTGAGCGAGAGAGAGAGAGAGAGACGGGGTCGAGCGAGAGAGAGAGAGACGGGGTCGAGCGAGAGAGAGAGAGACGGGGTCGAGCGAGAGAGAGAGAGACGGGGTCGAGCGAGAGAGAGAGAGACGGGGTCGAGCGAGAGCGATAGAGAGACACGCGGTCGATAGAGAGAGAGAGAGAGACGGGGTCGAGCGAGAGAGACGGGGTCAAGTGAGAGAGAGAGACAGATGGAGTCGAGCGAGAGAGAGAGAGAGACAGGGTCGAGTGAGAAAGAGATAGACGGGATCGAGCGAGAGAGAGAGACAGATGGAGTCAAGCGAGAGAGAGAGACAGTGTCGAGCGAGAGAGAGAGACGGGGTCAAGCGAGAGAGAGAGAGAGAGAGAGAGACGGGGTCGAGCGAGCGAGAGAGAGAGAGAGACGGGGTTGAGCGAGAGAGAGAGAGAGAGAAGGTGTCGAGCAAGAGAGAGAGAGACGGTGTCGAGTTAGAGAGGGAGAGAGACGGGGTCGAGCGAGAGAGAGAGAGAGAGAATCGGGGTCGAGCGAGAGAGAGAATGACGTGGTCGAGCGAGAGAGAGAGATAGACGGGGTCGAGCTAGAGAGAGAGAGAGAGAAGGGGTCGAGCGAATGAGAGAGACGCTGTCGAGCGAGAGAGAGAGAGGGACAGGGTCGAGAGAGAAAGAGAGATGGGGTCGAGCGAGAGAGAGAGAGAGAGAGAGACGGGGTCGAGCGAGGGAGAGAGAGACGGGGTCGAGCGAGAGAGAGAGAGAGAGAGATGGGCTCGAGTGAGAGAGCGACAGCGAGATAGGTCGAGCGAGAGAGAGGGAGAGAGACGGGGTCGAGCGAGAGAGAGAGAGAGACGGGGTCGAGTGAAAGCGAGAGAAAGAGATAGGGTCGAGCGAGAGAGAGAGAGAGAGACGGGGTCAAGCGAGAGAGAGAGAGGGACGGGTTCGAGCGATAGAGAGAGAGACGGGGTCGAACGAGAGAGAGAGAGAGACAGGGTCGAGCGAGAGAGAGAGGGACGGGGTCGAGCGAGAGAGAGAGAGACGGGGTCCAGTGAGAGAGTGAGCGAGACGGGGTGGAACGTGAGAGAGAGAACAAGACGGTGTCAAGCAAGAGAGAGAGACGGGGTCGAGCGAGAGCGAGAGAGAGAGACGGGGTCGAGCGAGAGAGAGAGTAAGAGAGACGGGGTCGAGCGAGAGAGACAGAGAGAGACGGGGTCGAGCGAGAGAGAGAGTGAGAGACGGGGTCGAGCGAGAGAGAGAGAGGGAGACGGGGTCGAGCGAGAGAGAGAGAGAGACGGTGTCGAGCGAGAGTGACGGGGTCGATCGAGAGAGAGAGAGAGACGGAGTCGAGCGAGAGAGAGAGAGAGAGACGGGGTCGAGCGAGAGAGAGAGAGAGAGACGGGGTCGAGCGAGAGAGAGAGAGAGACGGTGTCGAGCGAGAGTGACGGGGTCGATCGAGAGAGAGAGAGAGGCGGAGTCGAGCGAGAGAGAGAGAGAGACGGGGTCGAGCGAGAGAGAGAGAGAGAGAAGGAGTCGAGCGAGAGAGAGAGACGGGGTCGAGCGAGCGAGAGAGAGAGATAGAGACGGTGTCGAGCGAGAGAGAGAGAGGGACAGGGTCGAGCGAGAGAGAGACAGACATGATCGAGCGAGAGAGAGAGAGATGGATATTGAGCGAGAGAGAGAGAGAGAGACGGGGTCGAGGGAGAGAGAGAGAGAGACGGTGTCGAGCGAGAGAGGCGGGGTCCAGTGAGAGAGTGAGTGAGACGGGGTGGACCAAGAGAGTGAGAGAGACGGGGTCGAGCGAGAGAGAGAGAGAGAGACGGGGTCGAGCGAGAGAGAGAGAGAGACGGTGTCAAGCGAGAGAGACGGGGTCGAGCGAGAGAGAGAGTGACGGGGTCGAGCGAGAGAGAGAGAAAGACGGGGTCGAACGAGAGAGAGAGAGAGAGAAGGGGTCGAGCGAGAGAGAGAGATGTGGTCGAGCGAGAGAGAGAGAGAGAAAGGGGTCGAGCAAGAGAGAGAGTGAGACGGGGTCGAATGAGAGAGATAGAGACTGGGTCGAGCGAGAGAGAGAGAGAGACGTGGTCGAGCGAGAAAGAGAGAGATGGGGTCGAGCGAGAGAGAGAGAACGAGACGGGTCGAGCAAGAGAGAGGGAGAGAGACGGGGTCGAGCGAGAGCGAGAGAGAGAGACGGGTCGAGCGAGAGAGAGAGAGAGAAGGGGTCGAGCGAGAGAGAGAGAAAAGGAGGTTGAGCGAGCGAGCCAGAGAGAGAGACGGGTTCGAGCGAGAGACAGAGAGACGGGTCGAGCGAGAGAGAGAGAGACGGGTTCGAGCGAGAGAGAGAGAGATGGGGTCGAGTGAGAGAGTGAGCGAGATGGGGTGCACCGAGAGAGTGAGAGAGACGGGGTCGAGCGAGAGGGAGAGAGACACGGGGTCGAGCGAGAGAGAAACAGGTACGGATTCGAGCGAGAGAGAGAGAGATACGGTTTCGAGCGAGACAGAGAGAAAGACGGGGTCGAGCAAGAGAGAGAGAGGGACAGGGTCGAGAGAGAGAGAGACAGACGGGATCGAGCGAGAGAGACAGAGGCAGGTTGAGCGAGAGAGAGAGAGAGATAAAGGGTCGAGCGAGAGGGAGAGAGAGACGGGGTCGAGCGAGCGAGAGAGAGAGAGAGACGGGGTCGAGCGAGAGAGAGAGAGACGGGGTCGAGCGTGAGAGAGAGAAAGACGGGGTCGAGTGAGAGAGAGAGAGAGAGAAGGGGTCGAGCGAGAGAGAGAGATGGGGTAGATCGAGAGAGAGAGAGAGAAGGGGTCGAGCGAGAGACAGAGTGAGACGGGGTCGAACGAGAGAGAGAGACGGGGTCGAGAGAGAGAGAGAGAGAGAGCGACGGGGTCGAGCGAGAGAGAGAGAGAGAGAGAGACGGGGTCGAGAGAAAGAGAGAGACAGGGACGAGCGAGAGAGTGAGAGATGGCTTCGAGAGAGAGAGAAAGAGGAGATTGAGAGAGAGAGAGCGAGAGAGATGGGGTCGAGCGAGGGGCGAGAGAGAGAGAGAGAGACGGGGAGAGAGAGAGACAGGGTCGAGCGAGAGAGAGACGGGGTCGAGAGAGAGAGAGAGAGAGAGAGAGAGATGGGGGTCGAGCGAGAGAGAGAGAGAGGGGTCGAGCGAGAGAGAGAGACTGGGTTGAGCGAGGAGAGAGAGAGAGAGACGGGGTCGAGCGAGAGAGAGAGAGACGGGGTCGAGCGAGAGAGAGAGAGACGGGGTCGAGCGAGAGAGAGAGAGACGGGTCGAGCGAGAGTGAGAGAGACGGGGTCGAGCGAGAGCGATAGAGAGACACGCGGTCGATAGAGAGAGAGAGAGAGAGACGGGGTCGAGCGAGAGAGACGGGGTCAAGTGAGAGAGAGAGACAGATGGAGTCGAGCGAGAGAGAGAGAGACGGGGTCGACGGAGAGAGATAGACGGGATCGAGCGAGAGAGAGAGGAGTTGAGCGAGAGAGAGAGACAGTGTCGAGCGAGGGAGAGACGGTGTCGAATGAGAGAGAGAGACGAGGTCGAGCAAGTTAGAGAGAGACATGGTCGAGCGAGAGAGAGAGAGACGCGGTCGAGCGAGAGAGAGAGAGACGCGGTCGAGCGAGAGAGAGAGACGGGTCAAGCGAGAGAGAGAGAGAGAGAGAGAGAGACGGGGTCAAGTGAGCGAGAGAGAGAGAGAGACGGGTTGATCGAGAGAGAGAGAGAGAGAAGGTGTCGAGCAAGAGAGAGAGACGGTGTCGAGTTAGAGAGGGAGAGAGACGGGGTCGAGCGAGAGAGAGAGAGAGAGAATCGGGGTCGAGCGAGGAGAGAGAATGACGTGGTCGAGCGAGAGAGAGAGATAGACGGGGTCGAGCTAGAGAGAGAGAGAGAGAAGGGGTCGAGCGAAAGAGAGAGACGCTGTCGAGCGAGAGAGAGAGAGGGACAGGGTCGAGTGAGAGAGAGAGACGGGGTCGAGCGAGAGAGAGAGAGAGAGAGAGACGGGGTCGAGCGAGGGAGAGAGAGTCGGGGTCGAGCGAGAGAGAGAGAGAGAGAGATGGGCTCGAGCGAGAGAGCGACAGCGAGACAGGTCGAGCGAGAGAGAGGGAGAGAGACGGGGTCGAGCGAGAGAGAGAGAGAGACGGGGTCGAGTGAAAGCGAGAGAAAGAGATAGGGTCGAGCGAGAGAGATAGAGAGAGATGGGGTCAAGCGAGACAGAGAGAGGGACGGGTTCGAGCGATAGAGAGAGAGACGGGGTCGAACGAGAGAGAGAGAGAGACAGGGTCGAGCGAGAGAGAGAGGGACGGGGTCGAGCGAGAGAGAGAGAGACGGGGTCCAGTGAGAGAGTGAGCGAGACGGGGTGGAGCGTGAGAGAGGAACAAGACGGGGTCGAGCAAGAGAGAGAGACGGGGTCGAGCGAGAGCGAGAGAGAGAGACGGGGTCGAGCGAGAGAGAGAGTAAGAGAGACGGGGTCGAGCGAGAGAGAGAGTGAGAGACGGGGTCGAGCGAGAGAGAGAGAGAGAGACGGGGTCGAGCGAGAGAGAGAGAGAGACGGTGTCGAGCGAGAGTGACGGGGTCGATCGAGAGAGAGAGAGAGGCGGAGTCGAGCGAGAGAGAGAGAGAGACGGGGTCGAGCGAGAGAGAGAGAGAGAGAAGGAGTCGAGCGACAGAGAGAGATGGGGTCGAGCGAGCCAGAGAGAGAGATAGAGACGGTGTCGAGCGAGAGAGAGAGAGGGACAGGGTCGAGCGAGAGAGAGACAGATGGGATCGAGCGAGAGAGACAGAGAAGGAGGTTGAGCGAGAGAGAGAGAGAGAGACGGGGTAGAGCGAGAGAGAGAGAGAGAGACGGGGTCAAGCGAGAGAGAGAGAGGGACGGGTTCGACCGATAGAGAGAGAGACGGGGTCGAACGAGAGAGAGAGAGAGTCAGGGTCGAGCGAGAGAGAGAGAGACGGGGTCGAGCGAGAGAGAGAGAGAGAGAGATGGGCTCGAGCGAGAGAGCGACAGCGAGACAGGTCGAGCGAGAGAGAGGGAGAGAGATGGGGTCGAGCGAGAGAGAGAGAGAGACGGGGTCGAGTGAAAGCGAGAGAAAGAGATAGGTCGAGCGAGAGAGAGAGAGAGAGACGGGGTCAAGCGAGAGAGAGAGAGGGACGGGTTCGAGCGATAGAGAGAGAGACGGGGTCGAACGAGAGAGAGAGAGAGAGACAGGGTCGAGCGAGAGAGAGAGGGACGGGGGTCGAGCGAGAGAGAGAGAGACGGGGTCCAG
>NW_027599375.1:0-20000 GCF_964194155.1 Cetorhinus maximus
CAGGGGTCAGTGTGAGTCCGACGGGGGGGGAGCAGGGAGAGCGGGGTCAGGGGTCAGTGTGAGTCCGAGGGAGGGGGGAGCAGGGAGAGCGGGGTCAGGGGTCAGTGTGAGTCCGACGGGGGGAGGGCAGGGAGAGCGGGGTCAGGGGTCAGTGTGAGTCCGAGAGGGGAGGAGCAGGGAGAGCGGGGTCAGGGGTCAGTGTGAGTCCGAGGGAGGGGGGTGCAGGGAGAGCGGGGTCAGGGGTCAGTGTGAGTCCGAGGGAGGGGGGTGCAGGGAGAGCGGGGTCAGGGGTCAGTGTGAGTCCGAGGGAGGGGGGAGCAGGGAGAGCGGGGTCAGGGGTCAGTGTGAGTCCGAGGGAGGGGGGAAGCAGGGAGAGCGGGGTCAGGGGTCAGTGTGAGTCCGAGGGAGGGGGGAGCAGGGAGAGCGGGGTCAGGGGTCAGTGTGAGTCCGAGGGAGGGGGGAGCAGGGAGAGCGGGGTCAGGGGTCAGTGTGAGTCCGAGGGGTGGGGCAGGGAGAGCGGGGTCAGGGGTCAGTGTGAGTCCGAGGGAGGGGGGAGCAGGGAGAGCGGGGTCATGGGTCAGTGTGAGTCCGAGGGAGGGGGGAGCAGGGAGAGCGGGGTCAGGGGTCAGTGTGAGTCCGAGGGAGGGGGGAGCAGGGAGAGCGGGGTCAGGGGTCAGTGTGAGTCCGAGGGAGGGGGGAGCAGGGAGAGCGGGGTCAGGGGTCAGTGTGAGTCCGAGGGAGGGGGAGCAGGAGAGCGGGGTCAGGGGTCAGTGTGAGTCCGAGGGAGGGGGGAGCAGGGAGAGCGGGGTCAGGGGTCAGTGTGAGTCCGAGGGAGGGGGGAGCGGGGTCAGGGGTCAGTGTGAGTCCGAGGGGTGGGGCAGGGAGAGCGGGGTCAGGGGTCAGTGTGAGTCCGAGGGAGGGGGGGAGCAGGGAGAGCGGGGTCAGGGGTCAGTGTGAGTCCGAGGCGGGGGGTGGGGCAGGGAGAGCGGGGTCAGGGGTCATGTGAGTCCGAGGGAGGGGGGAGCAGGGAGAGCGGGGTCAGGGGTCAGTGTGAGTCCGGGGGGGGGGGGGGGTGGCAGGGAGAGCGGGGTCAGGGGTCAGTGTGAGTCGAGGGAGGGGGGAGCAGGGAGTGGCGGGGTCAGGGGTCAGTGTGAGTCCGAGGGGGGGGGGAGCAGGGAGAGCGGGGTCAGGGGTCAGTGTGAGTCCGAGGGAGGGGGGAGCAGGGAGAGCGGGGTCAGGGTCAGTGTGAGTCCGAGGGAGGGGGGCAGGGAGAGCGGGGTCAGGGGTCAGTGTGAGTCCGAGAGGGGTGGGGCAGGGAGAGCGGGGTCAGGGGTCAGTGTGAGTCCGAGAGGGGTGGGGCAGGGAGAGCGGGGTCAGGGGTCAGTGTGAGTCCGACAGGGGGGGGTGGGGAGCAGGGAGAGCGGGGTCAGGGGTCAGTGTGAGTCCGAGGGAGGGGGGAGCAGGGAGAGCGGGGTCAGGGGTCAGTGTGAGTCCGAGGGGAGGAGCAGGGAGAGCGGGGTCAGGGGTCAGTGTGAGTCCGAGGGGGGGGGGAGGGAGAGCGGGGTCAGGGGTCAAGTGTGAGTCCGAGGGGGGGGGGAGGGAGAGCGGGGTCAGGGGTCAGTGTGAGTCCGAGGGGGGGGGGAGGGAGAGCGGGGTCAGGGTCAGTGTGAGTCCGAGGGGAGGAGCAGGGAGAGCGGGGTCAGGGGTCAGTGTGAGTCCGACGGGGGGTGGGGCAGGGAGAGCGGGGTCAGGGGTCAGTGTGAGTCCGAGGGAGGGGAGCAGGGAGAACGGGGTCAGGGGTCAGTGTGAGTCCGAGGGAGGGGGGCAGGGAGAGCGGGGTCAGGGGTCAGTGTGAGTCCGACGGGGGGGGAGCAGGGAGAGCGGGGTCAGGGGTCAGTGTGAGTCCGAGGGAGGGGGGAGCAGGGAGAGCGGGGTCAGGGGTCAGTGTGAGTCCGAGGGGAGGAGCAGGGAGAGCGGGGTCAGGGGTCAGTGTGAGTCCGAGGGGGGGGGGAGGGAGAGCGGGGTCAGGGGTCAGTGTGAGTCCGAGGGGGGGGGGAGGGAGAGCGGGGTCAGGGGTCAGTGTGAGTCCAACGGGGGGAGGGCAGGGAGAGCGGGGTCAGGGGTCAGTGTGAGTCCGACGGGGGGAGGGCAGGGAGAGCGGGGTCAGGGGTCAGTGTGAGTCCGAGAGGGGTGGGGCAGGGAGAGCGGGGTCAGGGGTCAGTGTGAGTCCGAGGGAGGGGGGAGCAGGGAGAGCGGGGTCAGGGGTCAGGGTTCGGGCCTGGTAAACACCAGCGAGAATCTTCATCGCAGCAGAGAGTTACCCCCCCTCGGAGCCTGTTACACAGGAACAGGAGGAGGCCATTCAGCCCCTCTCGAGCCTGTTACACAGGAACAGGAGGAGGCCATTCAGCCCCTCTCGAGCCTGTTACACAGGAACAGGAAGAGTCCATTCAGCCCCTCTCAACCCTGTGAGATTCCTTGAACTGCTCTCCCCAAACACAGCAGAAATGAATTTTTATTAATTCCTGGGAGGACACGGAGGGGCTGGAGGAGGTTACAGAGATAGGGAGGGGTGTAGGGGCTGGAGGAGGTTACAGAGATAGGGAGGGGTGTAGGGGCTGGAGGAGGTTACAGAGATAGGGAGGGGTGTAGGGGGCTGGAGGAGGTTACAGAGATAGGGAGGGGTGTAGGGGCTGGAGGAGGTTACAGAGATAGGGAGGGGTGTAGGGGCTGGAGGAGGTTACAGAGATAGGGAGGGGTGTAGGGGCTGGAGGAGGTTACAGAGATAGGGAGGGGTGTAGGGGCTGGAGGAGGTTACAGAGATAGGGAGGGGTGTAGGGGCTGGAGGAGGTTACAGAGATAGGGAGGGGTGTAGGGGCTGGAGGAGGTTACAGAGATAGGGAGGGGTGTAGGGGCTGGAGGAGGTTACAGAGATAGGGAGTGGTGTAGGGGCTGGAGGAGGTTACAGAGATAGGGAGGGGTGTAGGGGCTGGAGGAGGTTACAGAGATAGGGAGGGGTGTAGGGGCTGGAGGAGGTTACAGAGATAGGGAGGGGTGTAGGGGCTGTAGGAGGTTACAGAGATAGGGTGTGTTGTAGGGGCTGGAGGAGGTTACAGAGATAGGGAGGGGTGTAGGGGCTGGAGGAGGTTACAGAGATAGGGAGTGTTGTAGGGGCTGGAGGAGGTTACAGTGATAGGGAGGGGTGTAGGGGCTGGAGGAGGTTACAGAGATAGGGAGGGGTGTAGGGGCTGTAGCAGGTTACAGAGATAGGGAGTGTTGTAGGGGCTGGAGGAGTTTACAGAGATAGGGAGGGGTGTAGGGGCTGGAGGAGGTTACAGAGATAGGGAGTGTTGTAGGGGCTGGAGGAGGTTACAGAGATAGGGAGGGGTGTAGGGGCTGGAGGAGGTTACAGAGATAGGGAGGGGTGTAGGGGCTGGAGGAGGTTACAGAGATAGGGAGTGGTGTAGGGGCTGGAGGAGGTTACAGAGATAGGGAGGGGTGTAGGGGCTGGAGGAGGTTACAGAGATAGGGAGGGGTGTAGGGGCTGGAGGAGGTTACAGAGATAGGGAGGGGTGTAGGGGCTGTAGGAGGTTACAGAGATAGGGTGTGTTGTAGGGGCTGGAGGAGGTTACAGAGATAGGGAGGGGTGTAGGGGCTGGAGGAGGTTACAGAGATAGGGAGGGGTGTAGGGGCTGTAGGAGGTTACAGAGATAGGGAGTGTTGTAGGGGCTGGAGGAGGTTACAGTGATAGGGAGGGGTGTAGGGGCTGGAGGAGGTTACAGAGATAGGGAGGGGTGTAGGGGCTGTAGCAGGTTACAGAGATAGGGAGTGTTGTAGGGGCTGGAGGAGTTTACAGAGATAGGGAGGGGTGTAGGGGCTGGAGGAGGTTACAGAGATAGGGAGTGTTGTAGGGGCTGGAGGAGGTTACAGAGATAGGGAGGGGTGTAGGGGCTGGAGGAGGTTACAGAGATAGGGAGGGGTGTAGGGGCTGGAGGAGGTTACAGAGACAGGGAGGGGTGTAGGGGCTGGAGGAGGTTATAGATAGGGAGGGTTGTAGGGGCTGGAGGAGGTTACGGAGATAGGGAGGGGTGTGAGTGTGAGTCTGACCCGGTTCTGTCTGGGACACACGGGCAGCAGAACCTCGAGCAATGTTGAGTTGTACTGAACACCAGACTCTGTTTGGATCACAGGATGATGGGGTTACGGAGGAGAAGCAGGATGAGAGTGTGGAGCCGGACGAAGAAGACCAGCGGCGGGTCAATCGAGGTCCTGTTAACCAGACTCGCCCACGTAACACCAGGTATAACACTACTCGACACGCAGATCACAGCCCGCTCGATCCGATTCTAGTCTGTAACTCACTCCCGGGTATCTGTTATTCTATATATAAATCCCCCCGAACCCCTCGATTAGATTCCAGTCTGTAACTCACTCCCGGGTATCTGTTATTCTATATATAAACCACCCCGAACCCCTCGATTAGATTCCAGTCTGTAACTCACTCCCGGGTATCTGTTATTCTATATATAAACCGCCCGAACACCTCGATTAGATTCCAGTCTGTAACTCACTCCCGGGTATCTGTTATTCTATATATAAACCATCCCGAACCCCTCGATTAGATTCCGGTCTGTAACTCACTCCCGGGTATCTGTTATTCTATATATAAACCACCCCGAACCCCTCGATTAGATTCCAGTCTGTAACTCACTCCCGGGTATCTGTTATTCTATATATAAACCACCCCGAACCCCTCGATTAGATTCCAGTCTGTAACTCACTCCCGGGTATCTGTTATTCTGTATATAAACCACCCCGAACCCCTCGATTAGATTCCTGTCTGTAACTCACTCCCGGGTATCTGTTATTCTATATATAAACCACCCCGAACCCCTCGATTATATTCTAGTCTGTAACTCACTCTCGGGTATCTGTTATTCTATATATAAACCACCCCGAACCCCTCGATTAGATTCCAGTCTGTAACATTTGACAATCCCTGTTGATTCCTCCAGGCCCCCTCCACAGGCTTCCCAGAGCAGAGGAGGTCCGGACGAGAAGGAGAACCAGGAGACCTATAGAAATCCACAGCAAACCAGAACCTTTCGACGCCCATACAACGTCCGGAGACGACCCAAGGAGCAGAATGCCAAAAGCGAGGAGATTAAACAGGTAAAGAGAACCCAGCGCTCGGTGTCCCCATCTAACACTCCCAGGACAGGTACAGCACGGGGTTAGATACAGAGTAAAGCTCCCTCTACACTGTCCCCATCAAACACTCCCAGGACAGGGGAGGCACGGGGTTAGATACAGAGTAAAGCTCCCTCTACACCGTCCCCATCAAACACTCCCAGGACAGGTACAGCACGGGGTTAGATACAGAGTAAAGCTCCCTCTACACTGTCCCCATCAAACACTCCCAGGACACGTACAGCACGGGGTTAGATACAGAGTAAAGCTCACTCTACTCTGTCCCCATCAAACACTCCCAGGACAGGTACAGCACGGGGTTAGATACAGAGTAAAGCTCCCTCTACATTGTCCCCATCAAACACACCCAGGACAGGTACAGCACGGGGTTAGATACAGAGTAAAGATCGCTCTACACTGTCCCCATCAAACACTCCCAGGACAGGTACAGCACGGGGTTAGATACAGAGTAAAGCTCCCTCTACACCGTCTCCATCAAACACTCCCAGGACAGGTATAGCACGGGGTTAGATACAGAGTAAAGCTCCCTCTACACCGTCCCCATCAAACACTCCCAGGACAGGTACAGCGTGGGGTTAGATACAGAGTAAAGCTCTCTCTACACTATCCCCATCAAACACTCCCAGGACAGGTACAGCGTGGTGTTAGATACAGAGTAAAGCTCCCTCTACACTGTCCCCATCAAACACTCCCAGGACAGTTACAGCACGGGGTTAGATACAGAGTAAAGCTCCCTCTACACCGTCCCCATCAAACACTCCCAGGACAGGTACAGCACGGGGTTAGATACAGAGTAAATCTCCCTCTATACCGTCTTCATCAAACACTCAGGACAGGTACAGCACGGGGTTAGATACAGAGTAAAGCTCCCTCTGCACCGTTCCCATCAAACGCCCAGAGAGAGCGGGAGATCCAGAGAGAGCGGGAGAGCCAGAGAGAGCGGGAGAGCCAGAGAGAGCGGGAGAGCCAGAGAGAGCGGGAGAGCCAGAGAGAGCGGGAGAGCCAGAGAGAGCGGGAGAGCCAGAGAGAGCGGGAGAGCCAGAGAGAGCGGGAGAGCCAGAGAGAGCGGGAGAGCCAGAGAGAGCGGGAGAGCCAGAGAGAGCGGGAGAGCCAGAGAGAGCGGGAGAGCCAGAGAGAGCGGGAGAGCCAGAGAGAGCGGGAGATCCAGAGAGAGCGGGAGAGCCAGAGAGAGCAGGAGATCCAGAGAGAGCGGGAGGCAGATAGGGAAACGGACCGAGAGTGAAGCAAGGAGGCTGGAAATTGCTGAATGAAAGCCTCCTCTGTGTCTGGGCGCACGCGTGACTGAGACTGACACTGTGTTCATTTCCCCTCCATCTGATTTCCTCGTCTGCAGCCCCAGAACAAAACTGTCGAAAAACCTCCGGCGACAGCAGCTCCCGCCCAGCCAGCGGCTGCACCCAGCGAGTGAGTGAAAGGCCTGCGCCAGGCAGCCAGCCCCTCCCTCCCAGCTGGGTGAGTACCCTCAGGAAAGCCCCTGGCTTTGTCTCCGGCCTACTATATAATCCATCACAGGCTGAGCGGAGGTGAATGCTCCCCAGTGACCAGGGACTCCAGCGATTGCGGGGACGGGGAGGGGGGAGAAGCCGGGATCTTTCTCCTCCGAGAGGAGAAGTTTGAGAGGAGTTCGAATCGAGTCTTCAGAAATCGGGCGGTGTCGGGAGCGAGAGGGGCCTGGATTTACCTCCTGTGCCGTGCACTGTTCCGCTCTCCGTATCCCCCCTCGGTTAGACCACACTCGGAGCACCGTGCACTGTTCCGCTCTCCGTATCCCCCCTCGGTTAGACCACACTCGGAGCACCGTGCACAGTTCCGGTCTCCGTATCCCCCCTCGGTTAGACCACACTCGGAGCACCGTGCACTGTTCCGCTCTCCGTATCCCCCCTCGGTTAGACCACACTCAGAGCACCGTGCACAGTTCCGGTCTCCGTATCCCCCCTCGGTTAGACCACACTCGGAGCACCGTGCACTGTTCCGCTCTCCGTATCCCCCCTCGGTTAGACCACACTCGGAGCACCGTGCACAGTTCCGGTCTCCGTATCCCCCCTCGGTTAGACCGCACTCGGAGCACCGTGCACAGTTCCGGTCTCCGTATCCACTCGGTTAGACCACACTCGGAGCACCGTGCACAGTTCCGGTCTCCGTATCCCCCTCGGTTAGACCACACACGGAGCACCGTGCACAGTTCCGGTCTCCGTATCCCCCTCAGTTAGACCACACTCGGAGCACCGTGCACAGTTCCGGTCTCCATATCCCCCCTCGGTTAGACCACACTCGGAGCACCGTGCACAGTTCCGGTCTCAGTATCCCCTCGGTTAGACCACACTCGGAGCACCGTGCACAGCTCTGGTCAATGATAAATCCGACGGGGAATTCGCGAGAAACCTCTTTACCCAGAGGGTGGGGAGAATGTGGAACCCGCTCCCACAGGGAGTGGGACTGAGGGGAATCACATCGATCTATCTAAATGCAGTGTCCACAAAGCTGGATAAAGACAGGAGGGTGAATGTTGATGTGAGGGATGTGGGTGGTGGAGGGCGGGAGTGAGAGAGAGCTCTTGTGATGCGTCATGAGCAGCACAGGGTGCTGAGTGCCCTCTTTCTGTGCCGAATGGACAATGTAACCTTATCAAATCTTTTCTCTCCCCTGTTTTCCCACCCCTCCCTCAGATGCAGTGGCTCCCAAACGCATAAAAATGACCCGGACAGAATTCTGCAAAGCAATAAGACTTCAACTACTTCAACCAGGAAATCCAGGAGGGGGCTTCAAAAACACGTGATGAGGCACCCCTCACCAACGCCCCCCCCTCCGAAAAATATCGCCCCCTCCAACAAACCCGCAGGATCGAAAATGAGAAATGAATAAAATTCACACCATTTTTAAGCAAAAATTGCTCTTTCTATGTTGATAATGGAGATTTCCTATGTAAACGGTCACGTTACAGCACCACCAGCAGCAGTATGGCGCAGTTGCAGCGTGACATGTTTACATAGCGAGTTCCCATATGATGGTTCCCCCCCCCTGCCCCGATTTCCTTTGTAAACAGTCATGCCACAGCGCCACCAGCGGCAGTAAGGAGCAGTTGCAGTGTGACATGTTTACATAGCGAGTTCCCACATATTGGTTTCCCCCCCCCCCCCCCACCCCCGGTTTCCTGCGTAAACCAACATGTGGGAGCTAGCTATGTAAACGTGTCACGCTGCAACCGCTGCTTGCTGCCACTGGTGGAGCTGTGGCGTGACTGTTCACAAAGGAAATTGCGGGGCGGGGGGGGGAAGGAAACCAACATATGGGAACTCACTATGTAAACATGTCACGCTGCAACTGCATGCGGCGGGCGTGTGTGCTCGTATTTACCCGACTTTTATGCTTATTTCCCATTATTAACGTGGACAGACGGCGCTTATCATGGCCACGGCCTATGTAAACATGTCACATGTAGCCACGCCCTCCAGTTGTGGTGGGGTGGGTGAGGGGCGCTGTGATGTGACACGTTGACATACAAAAAACTTAGTATTCACACATCCTTGCGTACAACAGGTAATATCGGCCCGGACGGGATAAAGAACTGAGATCTCTAAATGTTGGATTCAGATATTTTAATGTTCGTTTTTATTTTTAAACTTGGTAAAACATCCTTCTCTGGAGCTATTTTCAAGACTCGTTCTTTGTCGCCTGAACCCTGTGTAACATCAGAAAAGAATAAAGCAGAGGTCATGAGCACAAATTGTGTTATTGGGAAATTTTGACTTTTTTTTATTGCCAGTTATTTCTGTACCAATTTGAGTAACAGTCTAGCCTTGCCTCAAACGCCTCAGTTGAACCTGCCTCCACCACACTCTCGGGCAGTGCATTGCAGACCCTAACCACTCGCTGGGTGTGGAAAAAGTTTCTCCACGTGTCACCTCTTACCAATCACCTTAAATCTGTGTCCCTCTTGTTCTCGAACCTACCCCCCCACACCCCGGCAACAGGAACAGTTTCACCCCCACCACTCCATTCCCCCCCCCAGACCCACCTGCCATCCTGTCACGGCCGCACTTTCCCTCTCTTGACTGCTTCATCTCGATCTCAATCGCTTCCATCACCCCCAACACCTTCCAAACCCACCATCTCTACCACCCGGAAGGACGAGGGCATCAGGAGCGTGTGTTTATGACCGCAGCTTGATGATGTTTGGCGCACGAGACCGATCCCAGAAGGAGACCCGACTCGCTGATTATAACCTTTCTATTATTGTATTTTGAAAATGGGGGGAGGCTACTGAACCTAGAAGCATAGAACCCAGTCAGCATGCGAGATTCAAGTTACGCAGTTGAAACAATCTTGCAAAACACCCTCACTTGGTCAGAACGCAGAAGTAAACGACTTGGCAACAACTCCCTTTGGAGATTTTTTACTATAAAACATCCAGTAATATTACCCAAAGCAAAACTGCTGTCACTCTGGGCTGTGAAAACCTGAAGTTGAGGTTTGGAAACAAAAACATTGGCTTGAAAACCCCCAAGGCCTGCTCCAGATTCACCAACGCCCAGCGCAGGTCTGGTCTTGGGACATCTCCCCCCGCACAGCCACCCAACTAAACGCCCTCCCTTAAATACCCCTCTCCCCTTTCAGCTTAGGTTCCGTTCTCCTAAGCACCTCTTTGAACTCAACTTTTCCAAAACGTTAAAAACCTTTCATGTTTTCTTCTCGCCTCCCCTTTTCCCCTCAAATAAAATTGAGTCACCCCCCTCCCCTATCACCTTGTTGACTGACGAAAGCGTTGTAAAGTTGCAGAAGCCCCCTGTCACGTCTAAACTCCCCTTCGAAATTCTACGGCTGTAAAATCAAGCCTCTACTTATAGCACAAATTTCAAACGCAGCCTATTTGCTTGGCATCCAACTTCACCAGAGCCTCTCATTACAAATGCACGCATCTAACCCTTTCATCTTTCAGGTCCCACAAAACAAGCTGACCCTACTAACCACCCCCTGGTTTAATTAATCATTGACACACACGTGTATCCTTCTATACAGGACACCCACCAGTGCAACAGGCAATTCAGAAGGTTAATGGAATGCTATCCTTTATTCCCAGGGGGAGCGAACAGGAAAGTAAGGACGCTGTGCTTCAGTTATACAGGGCATTGGAGAGACCGCGTCTTGAATACTCTGTGCAGTTTTGGTCTCCTTATTTAAGGAAGGATGTAAATGCGTTGGAGGTGGTTCAGAGGAGGTTTACTAGACTGATACCTGGAATGAGTGGGTTGTCGTCAGAGGGAAGGTTGGACAGATTGGGGTTGTTTGCACTGGAGTTTAGTAGAGTGAGAGGGTGAGTGGATTGAAGTTATACAAGATCCTGAATGGTCTGGGCGAGGTGGACTTGGAAAGGATATCTCCTCTGGTGGGCAAGTGCAGAATAATGGTAGGGGGTAGTGGAGGGAACTGTTTTAAAATGAGGGGTTGCCCTTTTAGGGCAGAGATGAGGAGAAATGGTTTCTCTCAGAGGGTTCTACAACTTGGGAGCTATCGCTGCCTCAGAGGGTGGTGGAGGTGGAGAATATTTTTAAGGCAGAGAGAGATAGATTCTTGTCAGGCAAGGGGATCGAAGGTTATCGGGGGGTTAGATGGGAGTGGGGGATTCGAAACAAACAGATCAGCCACGGTCTTATTGACTGGCGTAGCAGGCTGGAGGGGCCGAATGGCCTACTCCTGCTCCTATTTCATATATTCGTATGTTCCCAAAAATAGCTTTTAAAAAACAGCCACCCTCACACATGGGGAACACCCACCGCCTGGAAGTTCCCCTCCGAGCCCCTCACCATCCCGACTTGGAAGTATATCGGCCGTTCCTTCACTGTCGCTGGGTTAAAACGCTGGAACTCCCTCCCTAACAGCGCCCGTGGGTGTACCTACACCACACGGGACAAAATCCCGGAACTCCCTCCCTAACAGCGCCGTGGGTGTACCTACACCACACAGGACTAAATCCCGGAACTCCCTCCCTAACAGCGCCGTGGGTGTACCTACACCACACAGGACAAAATCCTGGAACTCCCACCCTAACAGCGCCGTGGGTGTACCTACACCACACGGACAAACTCCTGGAACTCCCTCCCTAACAGCGCCGTGGGTGTACCTGCACAGACACAATCCTGGAACTCCCTCCCTAACAGCGCCGTGGGTGTACCTACACCACACGGGACAAAATCCTGGAACTCCCTCCCTAACAGCGCCGTGGGTGTACCTACACCACACGGACAAAATCCTGGAACTCCCTCCCTAACAGCGCCGAGGGTGTACCTACACCACACGGACAAAATTCCGGACTCCATCCCTAACAGCGCTGTGGGCTTACCTACACCACACGGACAAAATCCTGGAACTCCCTCCCTAACAACGCAGTGGGTGTACCTACACCACACGGGAGAAAATCCTGGAACTCCCTCCCTAACAGCGCCGTGTGTGTACCTACACCACACGGACAAAATCCTGGAACTCCCTCCCTAACAGCACCGTGGGTGTACCTACACCACACGGACAAAATCCCGGAGGTCCCTCACTAACAGCGCCGTGGGTGTACCTACACCACGCGGGACAAAATCCTGGAACTACCTCCCTAACAGCGCCGTGGGTGTACCTACACCACACACGGGACAAAATCCTGGAACTCTCTCCCTAACAGCATCGTGGGTGTACCTACACCACACGGACAAAATCCTGGAACTCCCTCCCTAACAGCGCCGTGGGTGTACCTACACCACACGGACAAAATCCTGGAACTCCCTCCCTAACAGCGCCGTGGGTGTACCTACACCACACGGGACAAAATCCTGGAACTCCCTCCCTAACAGCGCCGTGGGTGTACCTACATAACATGGGAGAAAATCCTGGAACTATCTCCCTAACAGCGCCGTGGGTGTACCTACACCACACGGACAAAATCCTGGAACTCCCTCCCTAACAGCACCGTGGGTGTACCTACACCACACGGACAAAATCCTGGAATTACCTCCCTAACAGCGCCGTGGGTGTACCTACACCACACGGACAAAATCCTGGAACTCCCTCCCTAACAGCGCCGTGGGTGTATCTAAACCACACGAGTCTGCAGTGGTTCAAGAAGGCGGCTCACCCCCATCTTCTCAAGGGGGCAATTAGGGACGAGAAATAAATGCTGGACCCGGCCAGGGACACCCACATCCAGGGAATGAATGAAAATAAAATCTAGGGAGCTCTGGATTTGCTTCCCATACCCTTCCCCTTTCAAGGGAATATTATTGGGAGGCAGTGGCACAGTGGTATTGTCACTGGACTAGTAATTCAGAGGGTATTGCTCTGGGGACCTGAGTTCAAATCCTACCAGGGCAGGTGGTGAAACTTGAATTCAATAAATATCTGGAATTAAAAGTCTAATGATGACTGTGGAACCCTGGCTGATTGTCATAAAAACCCCATCTGGTTCACTCTTGTCCTTTAGGGAAGGAAATCCTGGTCTGGGCCTACATGTGACTCCTGACCCTCAGCAATGTGGTTGACTCTTTATTGCCCTCTGAACTGGGCAATCAATACTGGCCTGGCCAGTTACACCCACACCCACATCCCATGAAGGAATAAAGACTGTGCCCAGGCCCTTTGAAGAGACTGTCCGGCCTCCTGCCAACTTTTATTCCAATTTATTTGGCCAGGATCGGCTCTAAAGAGGGTTACCAACCCTCGGGGAATCCCATTCTTTCACTACGTCTTCGGACTTTACCTCTCCCATAATAAAAAAATCCCTCACAGTACCAATTTTGCCAGTAATCTTTGGGAAAAGTAAACACACTGTTTCTTAACGTCTCCTGGCTAGGTGAAACATTTCACTCCCTCTTTTAATGGAAGTTAAGAAAACTCACTTCGCATTGGACTGCTTCAGGGTATTGTGTGTTCCTTTGCCTGGGTCTTTAAAAATTCATGTGTCTTACTGGTGCCTTAACAAAAGTGTGTAACATCAGAATAGAATAAAGCAGATGTCATGAGCACAAATTGTGTATTGGAAAGTTTTGACTCTTTTTTTTATAGCCAGTTATTTCTGTACCAATTTAGGTAACAGTCTAGCCTTGCCTCAAACGCTTCGGTTGAAGCTGCCTCCACCACAATCTCGGGCAGTGCATCGCAGACCCTAACCACTCGCTGGGTGTGGAAAAAGTTTCTCCACGTGTCACCTCTTACCAATCACCTTAAATCTGTGTCCCTCTTGTTCTCGAACCTACCCCCCCACACCCCGGCAACAGGAACAGTTTCACCCCCACCACTCCATTCCCCCCCCACCGGACCCACCTGCCATCCTGTCACGGCCGCACTTTCCCTCTCTTGACTGCTTCATCTCGATCTCAATCGCTTCCATCACCCCCAACACCTTCCAAACCCACCATCTCTACCACACGGAAGGACTAGGGCATCAGGAGTGTGTGTTTATGACCGCAGCTTGATGATGTTTGCCGCACGAGACCGATCCCAGAAAGAGACCCGACTCGCTGATTATAACCTTTCTATTATTGTATTTTGAAAATGGGGGGAGGCTACTGAACCTAGAAGCATAGAACCCAGTCAGCATGCGAGATTCAAGTTACGCAGTTGAAACAATCTTGCAAAACACCCTCACTTGGTCAGAACGCAGAAGTAAACGACTTGGCAACAACTCCCTTTGGAGATTTTTAACTATAAAACATCCAGTAATATTACCCAAAGCAAAACTGCTGTCACTCTGGGCTGTGAAAACCTGAAGTTGAGGTTTGGAAACAAAAACATTGGCTTGAAAACCCCCAAGGCCTGCTCCAGATTCACCAACGCCCAGCGCAGGTCTGGTCTTGGGACATCTCCCCCCGCACAGCCACCCAACTAAACGCCCTCCCTTAAATACCCCTCTCCCCTTTCAGCTTAGGTTCCGTTCTCCTAAGCACCTCTTTGAACTCAACATTTCCAAAACGTTAAAAACCTTTCATGTTTTCCTCTCGCCTCCCCTTTTCCCCTCAAATAAAATTGAGTCACCCCCCTCCCCTATCACCTTGTTGACTGACGAAAGTGTTGTAAAGTTGCAGAAGCCCCCTGTCACGTCTAAACTCCCCTTCAAAATTCTACGGCTGTAAAATCAAGCCTCTACTTATAGCACAAATTTCAAACGCAGCCTATTTGCTTGGCATCCAACTTCACCAGAGCCTCTCATTACAAATGCACGCATCTAACCCTTTCATCTTTCAGGTCCCACAAAACAAGCTGACCCTACTAACCACCCCCCGGTTTAATTAATCATTGACACACACGTGTATCCTTCTATACAGGACACCCACCAGTGCAACAGGCAATTCAGAAGGTTAATGGAATGCTATCCTTTATTCCCAGGGGGAGCGAACAGGAAAGTAAGGACGCTGTGCTTCAGTTATACAGGGCATTGGAGAGACCGCTTCTTGAATACTCTGTGCAGTTTTGGTCTCCTTATTTAAGGAAGGATGTAAATGCGTTGGAGGTGGTTCAGAGGAGGTTTACTAGACTGATACCTGGAATGAGTGGGTTGTCGTCAGAGGGAAGGTTGGACAGATTGGGGTTGTTTGCACTGGAGTTTAGTAGAGTGAGAGGGTGAGTGGATTGAAGTTATACAAGATCCTGAATGGTCTGGGCGAGGTGGACTTGGAAAGGATATCTCCTCTGGTGGGCAAGTGCAGAATAATGGTAGGGGGTAGTGGAGGGAACTGTTTTAAAATGAGGGGTTGCCCTTTTAGGGCAGAGATGAGGAGAAATGGTTTCTCTCAGAGGGTTCTACAACTTGGGAGCTATCGCTGCCTCAGAGGGTGGTGGAGGTGGAGAATATTTTTAAGGCAGAGAGAGATAGATTCTTGTCAGGCAAGGGGATCGAAGGTTATCGGGGGGTTAGATGGGAGTGGGGGATTCGAAACAAACAGATCAGCCACGGTCTTATTGACTGGCGTAGCAGGCTGGAGGGGCCGAATGGCCTACTCCTGCTCCTATTTCATATATTCGTATGTTCCCAAAAATAGCTTTTAAAAAACAGCCACCCTCACACATGGGGAACACCCACCGCCTGGAAGTTACCCTCCGAGCCCCTCACCATCCCGACTTGGAAGTATATCGGCCGTTCCTTCCCTGTCGCTGGGTTAAAACGCTGAAACTCCCTCCCTAACAGCGCCCGTGGGTGTACCTACACCACACAGGACAAAATCCTGGAACTCCCTCCCTAACAGCGCCGTGGGTGTACCTACACCGCACGGGACAAAATCCTGGAACTCCCTCCATAACAGCGCCGTGGGTGTACCTACACCACACAGGACAAAATCCCGGAACTCCCTCCCTAACAGCGCTGTGGGTGTACCTACACCACACGGGGACAAAATCCTGGAACTCCCTCCCTAACAGCGCCGTGGGTGTACCTACACCACACGGGAGAAAATCCTGGAACTCCCTCCCTAACAGCGCCGTGTGTGTAGCTACACCACGCGGGAGAAAATCCTGGAACTCCCTCCCTAACAGCGCCGTGTGTGTACCTACACCACACGAACAAAATCCTGGAACTCCCTCCCTAACAGCGCCATGTGTGTACCTACACCACACGGGGACAAAATCCTGGAACTCCCTCTCGAACAGCACCATGGGTGTACCTACACCACATGGACAAAATCCTGGAACTCCCTCCCTAACAGCGCCATGTGTGTACCTACACCACACGGGACAAAATCCTGGAACTCCCTCCCTAACAGCACCGTGGGTGTACCTACACCACACGGACAACAGCCTGGAACTCCCTCCCTAACAGCGCCGTGGGTGTACCTACACCACACGGACAAAATCCTGGAACTCCCTCACTAACAGCGCCGTGGGTGTACCTACACCACACACGGGACAAAATCCTGGAACTCCCTCCCTAACAGCACCGTGGGTGTACCTACACCACACGGACAAAATCCCGGAAGTCCCTCACTAACAGCGCCGTGGGTGTACCTACACCACACACGGGACAAAATCCTGGAACTCCCTCCCTAACAGCATCGTGGGTGTACCTACACCACACACGGGACAAAATCCTGGAACTCCCTCCCTAACAGCATCGTGGGTGTACCTACACCACATGGACAAAATCCTGGAACTCCCTCCCTAACAGCGCCGTGGGTGTACCTACACCACACGGACAAAATCATGGAACTCCCTCCCTAACAGCGCCGTGGGTGTACCTACACCACATGGGACAAAATCCTGGAACTCCCTCCCTAACAGCGCCATGGGTGTACCTACACCACATGGGACAAAATCCTGGAACTCCCTCCCTAACAGCGCCGTGGGTGTACCTACACCACATGGACAAAATCCTGGAACTCCCTCCCTAACAGCGCTGTGGGTGTATCTAAACCTCATGAGACTGCAGTGGTTCAAGAAGGCGGCTCACCCCCACCTTCTCAAGGGGGGAATTAGGGATGGGCAATAAATGCTGGTCCCGGCCAAGAAAATAAAATCTAGGGAGCTCTGGATTTGCTTCCCATACCCTTCCCCTTTCGAGGGAATATTATTGGGAGGCAGTGGCATAGTGGTATTGTCACTGGACTAGTAATTCAGAGGGTATTGCTCTGAGAACCTGGGTTCAAATCCTACCAGGGCAGGTGGTGAAACTTGAATTCAATAAATATCTGGAATTAAAAGTCTAATGATGACTGTGGAACCCTGGCCGATTGTCATAAAAACCCCATCTGGTTCACTCTTGTCCTTTAGGGAAGGAAATCCTGGTCTGGGCCTACATGTGACTCCTGACCCTCAGCAATGTGGTTGACTCTTTAATGCCCTCTGAACTGGGCGATCAATACTGTCCTGGCCGGTTACACCCACATCCCATGAAGGAATAAAGACTGTGCCCAGGCCCTTTGAAGAGAATGTCCGGCCTCCTGCCAACTTTTATTCCAATTTATTTGGCCTGGATTGGCTCGAAAGAGGGTTACCAACCCTCAGGGATTCCCATTGTTTCACTATGTCTTCGGACTTTACCTCTACCATAATAAATAAATCCCTCACTGTACCAATTTTACCAGTAATCTTTGGGAAAAGTAAACACACTGTTTCTTAACGTCTTCTGGCTAGGTGAAACATTTCACTCCCTCTTTTAATGGAAGTTAAGAAAACTCACTTTGAATTCAACTGCTTCAGGGTATTGTGTGTTCCTTTGCCTGGGACTTTAAAAATTTGTGTGTCTTACTGGTGCCTTAACAATCGTGGAACTGGGAGTCAGGGGATTCAGAAGTTATCATAGTGATAATTTATAGATCTATACGTGTACTTAAAATCATTTCTTCTATTAATAAATGTTTTAGTTTTGTAAAAACCTATTAGACTCAGTGGTCTTATGACTACTGAATTCAGGGCACGCATCTCGAAATGTATACAAATGGCCAAATGAATTGTGACAGTTGTTTCAAGTTTCCTAGGGGAAGGGACCTGGGGGTCTCTAGGGAGAGGTAGAAGGCTAAGAGGGGAGTTGAGGAGAACTTTTTTCACCCAGCGGGCAGCAGGAGTCTGGAGCTCACTGCCTGAATGGGGGTGGTTGAATCAGCAACTCGCGTGACATTTAAGAAGGGCACTTGGACCGTCACTTGCATTGCCGTAGCCAGTGCTGGAAAATTGGGATGAGCTGTAGTCAGATCTATGTGGACCGGCGAGGAGTCGCGATGGGCTGAATGGCCTCTTTTTCCGTGCTGTAGACATCTATGAGTCTGTGAATCCTCAGGACACTCCGTGTGCAACCAAGGAGATTTAAAAAAATCATCGGGAAACTTCAAAAAATGTTTTACTTTTTATTGGACATTCGTTTTGAACTTTTCCCTTTATCAGATAGAAAAAATATCGAAAATTGGGGTGGGGGAGGGGTGCGGGGAGGCTGTTCGGTGATAGCCATGCATTTATCCAATTGGGTAACAAGTCTTTCTGCTTTCTGATTGGTGCCGGGAGACAGGTATGTCACGAGGATGGATGTCTTGGTCGGCGAATGGCTGGAGCGTGGGGGGGGAGGTCATGTGATGAAGCCTCCGTTTAACCACAGCGCTGGGTGACCTTTGTTCTGACCCCATTGATGTTGGCTCTGCGCCAGCGAATTATTCCGACCCTGGCCTGCTCTCTGTCTTTTTCAATGGCCTGGACCTTAAGATAAAATGATTTGTAAGTGTTCCACCCCACTGACACTCGATCCACTCATCCCACCCCATCCCCAGATCCAGACCCAGCATCTTTCTCGCTGGACTAGACACATACTGCTGTAGAAAATTCTCCTCAGCACACCCGAGGAACTCTTGCCCCTCACTGCCCCTTTGCACTACAACTATCGTAACCTATACTGGGGCAATTAAAGTCTCACTGTCAGGAAGATATAGTAATTGTCATAATGTTAACAGAATTTATTGTAGAGTAATAGTTTTGTGTGTGTGTGTGTGTGTCTTAATTGGATTAAAGACAGCTGGTCTGAAAGTTTTGATATAACAGAAGCTAAGCTAGGTTGGAAATGGTAAGTAGGTAAACATAGGTGTAAAGGGAGCATTTGCATCTTTAAATAAGCCAGACAAGCTTGAAGCCAAAAGAGAGAGTGAAATGTTTCACCTAGCCAGGAGTCGTTAAGAAACAGTGTGTTTACTTTTCCCAAAGATTACTGGTAAAATTGGTACTACGAGAGATTTTTTTTGTTATCAGAGAGGTAAAGTCCGAAGACGTAATGAAACAATGGGAATTTTCATTCAAAGGGGAAAATATGGTATAAAGGAGTGAAGCCTGTGTGTAAGGGAAGATATTCTAAAATCTAACAAGTGTGAAGACTTCCGGCATCTGAGCCTCAAGCTGCTGTCGACAAGGAACGGAAGTTAAGAAAACTCACTTTGAACTCGATTGGTTCAGGGTGTCACTTTGCCTGGGTCCTTTAAAATCTAGGTGTCTTACTGGGTGCCTTCACAAAAGTGCAACTGGGAGTGAGATTACCCTGGAGATTTAGAAATTATCATGGTGGTAATTTATAGATCTATGTGTGTACTTAAAATCATTTCTTCTCTTAATCAATGTTTTAGTTTTGTAAGAAACCTATTAGACTTGGTGGTCTTATTCCTACTGAATTCAAGGCACACATCTCGAAATGTATACAAATGGCCAAACAAGTCGTGACAATTGTTTCAAGTTTCCCCTTGGGGTTTGAGAAGCTCAGCATTTGCCATCAGCTGTGTACATAACCACAGCATTAAGATTGCTCAATGAATCCTGCACCTCTCTGTAATTTCCTGGCAAAATCGTGGCCAGGGGTTAATGATTAACAGCCCAGCCCGGATCGAGTCATTGTTGGATTATGTAACATACCTTTACCCTGTCACGAAGTAATCATTACCCTAACCTTGAGAGAGGGTGGAGTTTACTGAGCTGAGTCACTGTTTATGGTGGCAGTGTCAGGTGTACTGGAGAGTCGGAGAGAGAGATAGAGAGAGAGAGACAAAGTGAGAGAGAGAGAGAGAGAGAGACAGAGGCAAAGATAGAGACACAGAGATAGAGAGCGAGAGAGACAAGAAAAGAGAGACAGAGAGAGAGAGACAAAGTGAGAGAGAGAGAAAGAAAGAGACAGAGGCAAAGATAGAGGCACAGAGATAGAGAGTGAGAGAGATAAGAAAAGAGAGAGACAAAGAGAGAGAGAGAGAAAAACAAAGCAAGAGAGAGGCACAGAAAGAGAAAGAGAGGCTGAGAGAGAGAGACAGACAGACAGAAAAAGAGAGGCAAAGATAGAGAGACAG
>NW_027599375.1:25000-27456 GCF_964194155.1 Cetorhinus maximus
CACGGGGTTAGATACAGAGTAAAGATCGCTCTACACTGTCCCCATCAAACACTCCCAGGACAGGTACAGCACGGGGTTAGATACAGAGTAAAGCTCCCTCTACACCGTCCCTGTGAAACACACCCAGGACAGGTATAGCCCAGGGTTAGATACAGAGTAAAGCTCCCTCTACACCGTCCCCATCAAACACTCCCAGGACAGGTACAGCACGGGGTTAGATACAGAGTAAAGCTCCCTCTACACCGTCCCCATCAAACACTCCCAGGACAGGTACAGCACGGGGTTAGATACAGAGTAAAGCTCCCTCTACACTGTCCCCATCAAACACTCCCAGGTCAGGTACAGCACGGGGTTAGATACAGAGTAAAGCTCCCTCTACACCGTCCCCATCAAACACCCCCAGGTCAGGTACAGCACGGGGTTAGATACAGAGTAAAGCTCCCTCTACACTGTCCCCATCAAACACTCCCTGGACAGGTGCAGCACGGGGTTAGATACAGAGTAAATATTCCTTGACATGGTGCTGCTGCGTTCCTGAGGACAGGTTTTGATGTTGTTCTGCCCTTTGGCACATTGAGGAATGTGAAGGTTTTAGGAAATCACGGAACTCTCAATTGTTTTGGAATGAACGTTGTTTGAACTTATTGACAAGTTTTCTAACTCACCCATCCTGTTTTCCCACATATTTCAAAGGTCTTCCAGTTACTAGTTACCTCAGGAATGAGGCTGTGTGCGCAGTGTGATAATAAAGCATCTACCTGAATCGACATAGTCACTCCCTCAGTACCGACCCTCCGACAGTGCGGCACTCCCTCAGCACTGACCCTCCGACAGTGCGGCGCTCCCTCAGCACTGACCCTCCGACAGTGCGGCGCTCCCTCAGCACTGACCCTCTGACAGTGCGGCGCTCCCTCAGTACTGACCCTCCGACAGTGCGGCGCTCCCTCAGTACTGACCCTCCGACAGTGCGGCGCTCCCTCAGCACTGACCCTCCGACAGTGCGGCGCTCCCTCAGTACTGACCCTCCGACAGTGCGGCGCTCCCTCAGTACTGACCCTCCGACAGTGCGGCGCTCCCTCAGCACCGACCCTCCGACAGTGCGGCGCTCCCTCAGTACTGACCCTCCGACAGTGCGGCGCTCCCTCAGTACCGACCCTCTGACAGTGCGGTGCTCCCTCAGTACTGACCCTCCGACAGTGCGGCGCTCCCTCAGTACTGACCCTCCGACAGTGCGGCGCTCCCTCAGTACTGACCCTCCGACTGTGCGGCGCTCCCTCAGTACTGACCGTGCCTCGTACTGTTTTTTGGGACTGTCTCTTACCCTCGGGGATATGAGAAGCTGATGATATTCTCCATCTTCTCTAGAGCAAGTGACCAATCTCCGAATCGCCGATGGGGGATCTCCGATAACTGAATCGATCGCTGGACAGTGTCTGATCGCCCGGTCGGTATGGGACCCCTTGGTGAGACCGAATGCTTTCGTACAAACCATCCCTTGCTGGCCCGATAATGACCCATAAACAAACCATGACCCTTGTGGGACTCCTCACCCCATCCCCCACCCCCAAACTGTGGGACTCCTCACCCCCTCCCCCCACCCCCAAACTGAGGGACTCCTCACCCCATCCCCCACCCCCAAACTGTGGGACTCCTCACCCCCTCCCCCCACCCCCAAACTGTGGGACTCCTCACCCCCTCCCCACCCCAAACTGTGGGACTCCTCACCCCCTCCCCACCCCAAACTGTGGGACTCCTCACCCCCTCCCCCCAAACTGTGGGACTCCTCACCCCATCCCCCCAAACTGTGGGACTCCTCACCCCCTCCCCCCAAACTGTGGGACTCCTCACCCCCTCCCCCCAAACTGTGGGACTCCTCACCCCATCCCCCACCCCCAAACTGTGGGACTCCTCACCCCATCCCCCACCCCCAAACTGTGGGACTCCTCACCCCCTCCCCCCCCCTCCAAACTGTGGGACTCCTCACCCCATCCCCCACCCCAAACTGTGGGACTCCTCACCCCATCCCCCACCCCCAAACTGTGGGACTCCTCACCCCCTCCCCCACCCCCAAACTGTGGGACTCCTCACCCCATCCCCCCCCCCAAACTGTGGGACTCCTCACCCCCTCCCCCCCAAACTGTGGGACTCCTCACCCCCTCCCCCTCCCCCAAACTGTGGGACTCCTCACCCCCTCCCCCCCAAACTGTGGGACTCCTCACCCCCTCCCCCCACCCCCAAACTGTGGGACTCCTCACCCCATCCCCCACCCCCAAACTGTGGGACTCCTCACCCCCTCCCCCCCAAACTGTGGGACTCCTCACCCCCTCCCCCCACCCCCAAACTGTGGGACTCCTCACCCCCTCCCCCCTCCCCCAAACTGTGGGACTCCTCACCCCCTCCCCCCCAAACTGTGGGACTCCTCACCCCCTCCCCCCACCCCCAAACTGTGGGACTCC